>NC_081406.1:162878536-163178536 GCF_030272615.1 Cryptomeria japonica
AACCCCTCATAGTTAAATGGATGAGACTAAAAATCATCGACAGATTTTGGAGTAATATCCAAAGGAATATTTTTAAGGTATTTCAATTAACTAAGATGCAAGAAAAATTAGTATGAGTAAATTTGGAAGTGACTATATAATTATTAGGAAGATACCAAGTGAGTTACCAATGGATTTCAAACATACATCAAACTATAATTGAAGTGGGGGATTTGGGAGGCCAACCCATAATAGTAGAGAATTGTTCAATTAAAAGATTACAAGTTGTATTCCAGGTTTTGAGTAGAAGTGGATGTTGATCTTAGGACCAAAAGTACATTTGTAAAATACTATTTTGATCTTTTACACTTCAAAAATTACAATAATAAAGTTTATCTCACAACAATGTATCCAACCAAATTTTCTCTTTCTATCACTTATAAGATCTAAATCATTAAGGATCCAAAGATAATGTGAACTAGTAGCTTTTAAAAAAAATTGTTTAGATTGTATATACACTTGTTATATATTTTGTTTATGTTTCAATAAAATTTGTTATAGTTATAATATTTCTAAATTGACTTTTATTTCATAATATATAACCTTTTTTACTAAAAAAAGAGATAAAATTATAATTTCTTAAATATAGATTGATACCAATGATATGTAGGTTGCACATGTTTTCTATTACATATTTTATTTATTATTATTTTTTAATATGAAATTAATTATAATTTTAAAATAATTTTATTCTATAGCACATAACTTGTTGAATATATCTAAATTACTATTTTTGAAACAAATACATCCATATGTAGTGTATAGATTATTTTTTTAATTTCTCTATTTTTTATGTTTTCATGTGTGTGGAACAAAAGCCTTGATGTTCGATAAACAACGTAATTTACTAGAAAATAAAATAATTTTTTTTATCAATTTATGTATTTTAAAATTTATACTTTTAAAAAAAATTACTCTAAAGACTTTAATCATATAAATTATCATGTTATGTTTATTTTATTTATTAGTCCAAACCAAAAATTTCAAACACAAAATTTTGAGAAAATTTGAAGGACCAACCTGGAAATAGCCATCCAATTACCTTCCTTCAAAGGATCTTCATTCTAGTTATAAAGGCAACTTAAAACATATAAAAAATATTTCATGTATACATAGAACACCATGTATTATTTTATATTTAAAAAAATAGATATTATATTAGTTAACTTGTAATAACCCACTTTACTTAACCCAACAAAATTCGACCATAGTTTTTTTTGTTTAATTTAATCATTGTATTTGATTCAATCGCATACTCTGGGCATCCATCCATTTGGATTAGGCATTCATCCATTTGGGATGAGCATCTAACCATACGGGTTAGGCATCTGTCCATATGGAACAAAAGGTTTCATCTATCCAATACGAGATAGGCATCTACCCATATGGGTTAGGCATCTATCCAATTGGGATAGGAGGTGCTCTGGCCAGAGACTTAGACTCATCGAGACCATTCGGGTCCTGAGTCAATCGCTAAGTACTACACTCCCCTAATAGGAGTGCACCGAGGTCGTCATCCTTACGAGAAATCAACAAAACATAGTTCAAGCTTGAATTCCACATCAGAATTTGGCTTAAAGCCTCAGGGAATCAAGCTAATCCATACAGGATTCCTTCTGAGTATGCATTAAATTACTTTTTCCTTTTATTTCACTTATCTTTCAAATTAGGCTTCTTCTCAATCCTTTTTCTTACCAAAACCTAGACCCCATCCACAAATGCCTGAGTACTAGGGACAACTTCATCCCTAGACTGCCTACATACCCGTTTCACCATGGGATCAAGGCGTAAAGTATGTAGTTCTATTTTCTAATCTATGGTTTGGTGGGTACGCAACCCTTTCTAGGGTCAATGTCCCAGACAGTTGCTCTGCGGTTGCTACCCACGGTCATAGCTCTTAAACAAAGGCTCAAGATGGCCTATTGCTGGTGGCCTAAAACAACTAGATCCTAATACCTATCATAAGCGTCACCCTTGACCCAATTGTCATTCAAAAACAACTCTACAAAAAACATTAAATCAATTTCATAAAAGTATTTCACTCAATCAACCCTGAAGGGGGTTTACTATGGTTTAGCTCAATGGATGTAAAATCATTTAAGGATTATCTTATTAGATTATTGATCCAAGGGGGATTACCCGCCCCTTGGATTTTAACTTTCAAGTGTCCCGTATTACTCCTCGACGATTTTTAGGGACAATGCCACAGACGTCATTGATGCAGCTTTATTAGGCGTTAAGTGCAGTAGTTCAACATGACAGCATTACCCATAAGCGTGACCCAGAGGCACCGTAAATACCGAACTCTACTAGGTTTTGGTTTTCCGACTTCCTTTATTTAGTTTTCTAACTAAAAAGCTAGGAAAACATCATGCTTGAAACAATAATGAAATGAATGTACATAATTAAACATTGCAAAGTTTAATTAATTGAAATAACTACTTCTATGGAATTCATGTACCACTTGATAAAAAAATACCATCCTTCTACAACTAAACTATTTAATATTGAAATATAACTTGCATGATAATGACAATTATGAACTCACATATTGAAAATTAAAACGTGTAACTTGCATGAAGATGATAAAGATATAACTCGCTCATCAATAAATACAATTAACATATAAGTAATTCGCATGAAGCAAGGATAGTGTAAGTTACATGCAAGGTTAAGCAATGTTTTATTTCTACCATGAGAATAATCACTTATAGAGTCACTAGTTCAAAAATAGAAATCAGTTTGGGCATTAGACAAATTTTGGATTAATCATAATGATATGAATTTAATTGTTTTTAATGAATCTAAAATGCCAACTAAGTGACCCAATAAATCTTAAATAGATTGAAAGATTCTAATATAACAATTGGATATAATTTAATTTACAATTAAAATTTTACTAAAGGTAAATTAATTATAAATTTACTAAAGATGATTTGATTATAAATTTACCTAAGTTCAATTTTTTTATTAAACTAAAATTTAGATTTAAAAAAAAAGTTAACAAAATCCAAATTTTCCATGAATTAGATTTTTGTAGTGGATTTTAAAGCCAAGTGGGAGTGGGGGCCATGGGTCCCATCACCACTGCAGACCTGCGGGTGCAGGCCCATAGTGATGAGGGGGCAGCCATGGTCCCCTCCACTCCCCTGTGGGCCACTGTCTTAACAATGACCACAGGGTAGTGGGGGGTACCAATCCCCAATGGTAGTAATAACTCTGCCCTTGTGGTCCCCTCCACTCCCCTGTAGTAGTAATAACTCTGCCCCTTGCATTGGCCCATTATTCTATGCAACAAAATATGGTTTTATTACAGTTTATTTAATAATTTAAGAGGGATATATATATAAAATATTACTATAAGAATAGGAATAAAAATTTAATCACATGAGTGAATGGTAATAGAGAAATTTGTTTTAGCAATACAACAGAGAACTAAATTTTCCTTAGAGATAGATAAATGTTTGAATTTTGATTTCAAAGGGATCATATCCAAAAATTTTGCCTCATGTTGATATAAACAAAACTTTCATTGAGAGATTCTCAGGAAATTAATATTCACAGAGAGAGGGTTTTCTAAAAATAACAAGATAGTATTTTCCATGGGGATTTATCCAACAAATTTGAGAAGAATTCAGAGATAATAGAAATTGAGTTGTTTTTTTTTAAAGAAAAAGAAATGGAGATGTTGAAAAGCATGATTTATTTATTCTTTTTTTTTTTTTTTTCCAGATTCAAGATTTCCTCTAGATTACAAAAGAAACAAAAAAAGTAGAATCTGATTTGTTTCTTTTAAATAGATTAACAAATAAAAGAAAAATCAACATTTGCATTTTAAAAAGAAAAGAAACTTTTATCAATGCATTTCTTTAATGGAAAAAAAATAGATTATCATTTCTAATTAATCTATCTAACAATTAAGAAATGATTTCCTTGAGAAAGTTGTTTTCAATGAAAAGAGTCTAAGAGGAGATATTTCCTTTGAAAATATAAAAAAATTTACATAAAGAAATATCAAATGCCAAAAAGAGAGGGAACCTAGAGAAGCCTTTTGATGTTGAATCCCCTCCAAATCTTCAAGCCTAGCCTTCCTTGATCCTTCCTTGCAAGCTTGGAAAAATTCTTCAAAACAACTTAACTATTCTCCAAAATGAAAAATATGACTACTAAAAACAAAAAAAACTACTTGAGAAAACTTTCTTCAAAGCATAACCATCTCCCTCTTTTGAAAACTTGGATACAATATATAGGAAAAACCCCTTAATTCAACTATCTAGAGAAATTAATTGAAAATGAGATTCTTTTTCCAATATTGGATCCATGCAAAATTGATTAATATCCTAGTGGGGGAGTTACATGCAAGGTATTAAAGAATGAAGAATCCTCTAGAAGCTTCTAATTTTTCCTACAACATGTGCCATAATTGGGAATGGGATAAAAAATTAATAAATAAAATGCCTATTTAAATTATATTCTTAAAGTGTGTATGTGGGTCCATTATTTAACCTTTTATAATATTTATTCAACCATATTCAATAGCTGAACCACACAAAAATATATAATAGAAATTGTATCAAACCAAAAGTAATAAAGGAGGGTTGTGACATCCTCCCCCCCTTAATTTGTGCATCATCGCGATGCACTTATTGAATGTATCCAAATCGAGTCTATAGTTCATGATTAGTTTAAAACAAAAAAGGAAACAACTATTGCATTTCCCTAGTATCTTCCCATGTGGCATTTTTTTCATCATACTGATTCCATTGTACTTTGCATTGACCAAGCTCTCTATTGCACAATTGGCACTGGCGCCTCTCCAAGATTCTGAATGGCTCTATCATTATTCCTCCTATTTCCTAGACCTGCAAGGCATCCCAATTCAAAATATGTTTCTCATCAGGTACATACTTTTTAAGAAGAGATACATGGAAGACATCATGGACTCGGATCAACTGGGGAGGTA
Source organism: Cryptomeria japonica (assembly GCF_030272615.1). Lineage (NCBI taxonomy): Eukaryota > Viridiplantae > Streptophyta > Pinopsida > Cupressales > Cupressaceae > Cryptomeria > Cryptomeria japonica. The sequence goes on from NC_081406.1 coordinate 162,883,539, forward strand.
AGGCCAATCGGTATGCAACTGGATTAATCCTTTACAATATTTCAAAAGGCCCAACATAACGAGGTGCAAGCTTAGTCTTCTTCCCAAACCTTATGTAATGCCCATACCCTAGTCGGATTTTTAAAACCCGTTTAACCTTGATTGACTTCCTATGTGGCATTCTCGAATGGTAGATTAACCGACATGCAATGTGTAGCTTAGATAATATAAATAAATTGTGCATACTTATTATTGTGCTTTTGCATCGATTTTCGTGTAAATGTAATTGTTTCCTTACCCTTGTGATAAATCTTGAGCTAACGTCCTCATTGAATAGGTATTTGTATATGCATGCTTGTATGAATTCATGGGTGCAGGAGATTTGCAGGTACAACATCGCTTAGGGCAAGGTTCATCCCCTTTGGAATTTGCAAGGTTGAGTATGCTCCTTCATCTTTTGAATTCGGATTTAGTGGTCATATAACTCTCGTCTTGCCTTAGCCATGGTTAGGTGAGCATCGTGCGTGGATTCGTGGAGCTTTCTTTCATTGGGATGCGTGTCGAGAGAATTGGAGGACTTCCTCGATTTACATGCCTTGCGCGAGGTAAGTGAGGTATGTTATCCTAAGTATTAAATTTAAAATTATGATTAAACGTACACATTAGAGATATAGAAATTTAAATAGGAAGTTTCTTTTATACGATTAATTAGTAATTAAAGAGATTTGCTTTAAATTATGATTGTAGCTAGCTTAAGGTATTTAACTGGGGTTAGTGTACTCATTTACGCATTTGTAACATTTACGCACATGTAGTTGAGAAATTTGAATAAACAAGGCTCTTGCATTAGATTAGTCATTTATTTAAAAATGTCGCTTTATTATGTTATAGCGAGTTAATTTAATAGCTAATTTTAAAATAACGAATTTATTGAGTTATGCATTTTAGAAAGGGAAAAATTTTAGAGTCATTGGAGAGATAGAATTAAATTACTCATTTTCGCATTTTTGGAAGAAAAGGGGTAAATTATTATTATTTAAATGAAATTAGTTTCTCTTTACTTGTAAAGTCGACATAATATAAAGGTTTGATTTTTAGAAAATTATGTTAATCAAAACGCCTTATCCGGTCAATAGTTCCAAAATATAAATGTAGAACTAAATCGATATTGAGAAATTAAAAATTTAAAAAGAAATAGAAGCAGTATAATTTTAATAAGGAAAAACAATGAGATGTATTAAATAAGGTAAATGAAAGACTTCCATTTCATTTTCCATTCATTTTATTTCAAAAATAAATGCCTAATTTCGAAATTGAAAATTAGGGCAAAATTTGGGGTTTTCTTTTAATCTTAGTTTTGCAAGCATTTTGGGGGTTCTTGGCTTTTTGGTCTCTTTTTTGAAAAAAACATGGTTTGGGAAGAAAAGAATGGAGTTTTTTTCTTGCTTGCTTGGAGTGGCTGAAGCTCTTCATCAAGATTCATGCCCGGAAATTTCATTATGAGGTAGGATTCGGGCCTCTTTTTTTTAAGTTATTGTTGAATTCAAAAAAAAGGTATTATCCATGAATGTGTTTGAGGTTTAGTTTTCAGTCTCCTCCCAAATTTGGTTGTTCTTAAATCAGATCCTTGCTCTTAATGAATTTTGTGATTTTAAAGCTTGAATGGAAACATTTTCTCCCATAATGAAGATTTTGGTATAAATCTGTGAATTCTTTTTTATGGCTGTTAAAAAATGGGTGTAGGGTTTTTACAATCCCTTTGTCAATCCTTTTGGTTATTGCTAAATTTTTTTAAAAAAAAAGGGAATATAAGCTGTTGGAGAAGGAAATTTCAGTCTGTATTTCGTTTTTGCTGTGTGCCCTTTTCATTTTTGACAGTAAAAAAAAAAAGATTCGTTTTAAAAAAATAATATTTCAAAAAATACATAAAACAAAAAAATAAAAAAATAAATAACGCAGAAAAAAAACCCCATGGCTGGTTTGAAACCCCACCACGGGGTGTGGAGCGCAGAGTCTGCTACCATGGTAGCGGACTGCTACCAAATGGTAGCAGCGCTGCCATGGCAGCTGCTTGCTACCCTTTGGTAGCAGCCGCTACCCATGGTAGCGTGAGCTGCCTTGGGAGGGGGCCGCGTGGAGTCCACGTGGAACCCCCACCCCAATGTATGGTTAGTAATTTTTTTTGTATTTGTTTTTAAATTTTTTTTTAATTTAAAAAAAAAATGAAATAAACAATCTCCACGGTATATTAAATTAGTTAATTTGAGATTTATTAATAGTTTTTTTTTATAAAGTTTTTTTTTAAAATAATAATTAATTAATATAGATATTCCATGTGGAGTTTGTATATGTATTAATAAATAATGAATTCGAAACTCGAGTGTTATTAGATAATATGATTAATATATATGTATATATATATTTGAAGGACATTTTATATGTGTATATTGAATAGCGTCTTAACAATTGATGACTTCACTTTTTTTTAAAAATATTCCGATATTCAGCAGCAACTTGTGATTTGATCTGGTCAATCCGTGAACCTAGAAATAGGAATCTAAATGCTAAAGTATTTTAAGATCATCATGAAAATTTTGAAGAAACTCAACTGATACGCTAACGAGATCACCAGAAAACTTAATAATGTGTCGTTTTGAGGTTCGGAAGTAGATGATACCTTCTTTTAGTAAAACAAATAGTTTAGTCATTCCTCCCTTGATGATGTGAAATATATAATGGTAAAGATGGCAAGTTCATTTTATGCTCTTAGCTGGTGTTAAGTGTTGGCAAGTTCTTGCTAGGTTTGTTGTTGGACTCTGTCATTTGTTTTCTTGTGTTGGTCATAGCTAGTTACGTTCCTAGTCAGAGTTTTGTCAGTCATTAGAACTTGTATTTGCTTGAATTGTCTGTTGGATCCGCTTTAGAAGGGACCAATTATGTATATCCCGATCGAAGTGTCTGTTGAATATTGATTTTACTCGCCTAAGTGGCAAGATGTAAAAGACTTATAAATTTTGTATTCCTAACGACATAATACCAAAGGGGTCTTGCAGTTGAGCAGACCCGGAGATGTAGCCCATCCGGAGTGAACTCCGAGATCATACCTGTGTTATGTGATGTTTTTAGCGTACTTGTTCATGAATGGTTATACTCTTGCTTAAGTGTATGGTGGAAATTTAATGAAATCAAATTTAAGTGCATAACATTATTCAAATGGATAAATATAGTCTTTTAAATTCGTAAAACGTGGTGAATTATGAATATGGCAAGGTATTTAAATATTGAGATTAAAGTTGTGGAAAAGGTAAATTGATAATGTTAATTTAAGTTGTAATGGTGGAAAGAATCTTGTTAGAATACTTTATGGGGTTAACTTGTTATTAAGTATATAAATGGAATGGATGTAAAAAGGAAATGAAGTTAAGATTTATGTCACAATTCTTAAATGGAAAACTAAAGAATGAACATCATATAAATATCTATCTTTTTACCTTAGAAAATGAATCACGCCATGTCAATTATGTTTCATTACATTGGACGAAATGGTTAAGTTATGTCACATTTTAATCTTAACAAAAATACTCATCAGACTAACTTGATAACCGGGTGAACCCAACTAGAAAACCCATATGTTAATCTTTATAAAAGGAATTCCTCACGTTTGCTAAGATTGAACTAGAATGGGAAACGTCATGTTAATTATGTTTCATTATATTGGATATAGATGTTTGGTCATTTACATTTAATCTTAACAAAGCAACCTTACCGAAATTTAACTTGATAATTGGTGAAACTCAACTAGTCCACCCTAATTATAACCCCAACAAATGAATTTCTTTACGATTGTTAAAGATGAACTGAAAAAGAAGGGATTCAATTAGTTGTTGATACATTAAATCTAATAAAAGAATCTCCCTCACATTATCTTCATTTAACAAAAAAAAAGGGGTGATATTCCACAAGATGATTTGTAATTCCAACCTAATGGAAGAACATCTCTTGGAACTTATACTTTAATCTTGAAATGTTAAATATTATCTTGCTAACTATATATTAAAGTTAAAGGGTGTTTTTCCGTTGTCCAAATGCATATCCATCTTAATGAAGTTAGTCCATTTATTGCATTATTAAAACTTCAAATGAATTCCATGACTACTCACATTATACCTTTCATAAACGAACTTCAACTCATTAGTAGGCTACGCATGATAACAAATGAAGAGACCTCACTCTACTCATGGAAGTTAATCCGAAAGAAACAAGTTTATCGTATTAACCATATTGTTTAATAATTTAAAAGAGGTATCAAATGTGGGTGAATATTTTAAAGTCAAATGAAGGAAACCACGCTTTACTAATCATAGTTTAACCTTAAATGTATGAATCTCATTAAGCCTATTATTAACACATTAAAGGATGAAATCATTTGTGAATGGATACCTCAAACCCGAGGAATGAACCTCTCTATATTAAAAGCATGAACCCTTTTGGAAGACCTCTTAATGAAATTATGAAAATAAAGTGCATTAATTAAATAACCTATCAAGGGCCTCCTATCCACCCGAAGTAGATGATCGATTCCTAAAATTCGAAGATGCCAAACCATTAATCGAGATCTATGCGTTATTCCGTAATTAAGTTACCCAGTTTAATAGATCTAATGACGCAAGTTGAGTTAGGTGTAAGGTTATGTAATCGCGTTAGGAAACTCCTTAGGATTGGTTGAGCCTTCCGCTGTGATATCTAAGTTGACAGATAATCTCCATTGTATTTTAGTGTCGTGTCTAATTATGAATTGAGATAACTTCAACTACCTTAATGTTGTAACTTTGTATTAACGCTTCTAATTATTATAATAAAAAAAAAAAAAAAATTTGTACTCTAATTGAGTGTTTTTAACTTAAACCCTTAGGGGTTTCCTGGCGGGGCATTACACTTGGTATCAGAGCCCATGTTGCAACACTGGGATCTCTGGTTTCGCTTGTGCCCTCAATTGTTGTGTGCGTGTCTATCTTTATGTTGTATGCTTGTCCACCTTGATGTGAGGGTGTGATTTAACAAACCCTATTTGTGTGTAACATGTGTGTTCACACTTTGTTTTCACCTTATTGATGTGGGTGTTTTGGAAATAATTATGGGTGTTTTGTCTACCTATTGAGGTCTTGGTCTATGACTTCTCTTCTTTGAAAATGATTCGTATGTACCTTCATTCTTGCTTTGTTTTACTTTTTGACTAATCCATCTAAGTTGGTTGTTAATGTTTTGAACCTAAAAGTATGAAATGTGCTTGTTTATGGTTTTGATCTATTTTAATGATTGTCCACTTGAAAGGCTAGTATGACAAATGCTAATGCTTATTTTGTAGAAAATTGAGTGAATATGACTCTTCCTCTTCTCTCTCTAAGTAAATTAACAGGAATTGATATGTATAGTTATCTTTTATTTAAGTTTTCTAATTGCAAGAGAAAGGATGATATTCTTGAGCCTTGTGTGAGCTTCATAACGTTTTTTTTGTGCTTTAGATTGTGAAAAGGATTGATTTAGGAGTAAATTTCTGGTTAATGATAGAAAATTGTATGGTTGCATTAAAGGGTGCTCCATGTGCTTGGTAGGAGTAATATAATTAAATTTCATCTTAAGTAAGGTGCTTCAAAATGCGTATAGTTGATTTTGTGAAAATTGCTTGATGTGAAAGGAAAACCAAAAGAGGACATGTTGTAGTAGTTTCAAGAGTAAATTGATGTGCTCCTCAAAAGATTGTTTTATGTGCTTATTCAACTAGTGTGACTAGGACCTATTTAGTGGTGCACTTTTAACTTACTATAGATATGGGTAATTGTCTTATTGTGTTTCGAAATGAGTAAATAAAAGACTTGCTGATTTGTATGCATTAAATGTGTAAAAAAAAAAATAAAAAATCTAGTAGATAGCTCTTTATTTACCTCCTTATCATATTATGAAGTTTCAATGTTAAATTTGAGGTATTATTGTATTGTAACATATTATGAATAGTGATTGTGCTTTAGAAGACTTGTATTACAAAAGAAAAATTGGTTGTTTTGAATTCTTGTCCGGAAAACTAGAACATTATAGTGCAGCAATAATGATTAGAAACGTCATGTTAGGATGTTTTGGAACCTTCCTAAAAGATAGCAAAATGAAAACCGTGCAACTCAAATGATAAAATTATGTCCGAGCATATGGTGTGATTTTGAAATTTTTGTGTATTCATAGGAAATAGTTGATTTTCCAACTCTCTTCCTCCTCTCGTTTAAAATATAGGAATTGTTGTTTTTGAAACACTATTTAGAATGCAGTGATTTAAGAAGAAGTTTTGCTATAATGCATGTGAAATTTTATGTTGCTTTGGGCTTCTAATTGAAAGGGGAAAGTTTTTCATCTTGAAAAGGGAAATTGCATAGTTAATAATGTGAATGAAAATACTTAGGGAAGATTGAGAAAGATATTAGAATGATGTTATCTCGTTGTGTAAATTTGAATTGTTGAAAATTTTAGTATGTGGATCAAGAGTAAACATTGTTTGGTGATTCATGTGTAAAGCATAATTAAAACTTCCCTTAAGTATATGTTAGCATAATGTAAAGTACTCCCCGTAAATGTGACTAAACCAGTAATAGTGCTATTCGGTGTGTGTCGTGAGAAAACCCGTACTTGCTTTGTGTGCCCATGGGATGGTGAAGTAATCAACCATGGGGAATGTGTTTGTTTATGAGTATGGGAAACCATACCTATCTATGTGATGTTGCTTGTTGTTTCCCTTACTGAGTGCCAACCCACGGGTTGTTGATAAGTCAGTATGTGAAGGGGTAGTAGTAGAAGTCACCATTCCTTGAATAGAATGAACAGCGTATGAGTAATGTCGACGCGAAGCGACTTTAGCTTCCCTATTTCGAGGAAAAACATGGTTTTGTAACGAAACTATAACATAGGTGTACTCAATACTTCCCCTTGGGATGAACCGATTTATGAGGTTCATGTGTGCCAGCCTTATTCCTATCCTTTATCTTGAGCATATAGATGACAGTTTTTGAGCATATTGTTGGATTCCATTGGAGCATTTGTTGCCTTGTCTTCATGAGAGGCGTGGTATTTTCTTGCATATTGGAGCATTTGTTGCCTTGTCTTCATGAGAGGCGTGGTACTTTCTTACATGTTGGACCATTTGTTGCCTTGTCTTCATGAGAGGCGTGTTATTGTTCTACATAAGTTACCAACTGGTTAGTGTTGGTAGACTTATGGGTAGACCTTAGCCATGTATACCTCTGGCTTACGGCGAATATCCTGAGAGGAACATCGCTATGCGGAGTGTGACCAGCGCGTGCCTTATCCGCGGGGTACACTGCCATGCGGGATACGTCCATTGTGTGCTTTGTCCACTTGGAGTATTGCCATGCCGTGCTGAGACACGATGCGGGATGTAGTAGACATCGCCATGCGGCCTACCAATAGGTATAGGGTAGAGCCATGCCACGTGACGACGTGATGCGGGGTGATGCCGAGGTGCACACTGCCATGCCATGTGGATGTGTGACTTGGTCACACCACATGATGAGCTACTAGGATAGCTAGACGATTGTTCCTTCCTTCCTCGTTGGTGGCTAGCTATTAGTGACATAGTGATGTAATGTGCACTTATGAATTTCTTATATTTATTTACTTATTTATTTTCTTGTGGGCCAGCAAATTTATTTTACTTTGACCTCGACAGTTTAGCCACGATCTTGCGATCTTGATTTTACTTGATTTGATGTTGCAAATCCGGAAATTATTTTCTTGTTTTATTGTTGGAATTGACAATTATTACCTTAAATCTTTTGTACTTTGGTGGCTAAACCGGTTTATCCTTGTTGTTTTTGAATGCTGGTCTTGTGTTGTAATGTGAATTCCTCTCCAAGAACGTGGGAGACGGGCTTGGATGAGTGTATACGAGGAAGTAGATGCAAGGAACCTTGAGGATGGAGGTATGTGAGGCTGTGAAAACAGCTAAGATCCACTACCTACCTTTGAGTGGTGACTATCTCTTGGAGGCTAAACACCTTACACAACAAGGGATATTCACGGGGGACTTGTATGGAAGGTGGCACCGCTATGGTGTACCCTAGCACCATCAAGCCCTTGAGTGAGATGATGGATATTTGTTGATCATGTATGTATTCTGAGAGCAGACATAGAGATGTGGATCATATATGTTACCTTTGACCGAGCATTAGACATACTCACATGTGGCCTATTGTGTTGTGCAAACCAGTATTGTGGATGGATATTATGTGTAATCATGGATTAAATGGTATTAACTTGTCACTATGTTATGGGGCATAGTCATTGGGAAGGATCTTGTATGTCTGAAAAATGTAAACGATTGAGTTCTTATGTTGTTCTTATTTGTTGAGAAGTTAACTTGACCCTGGAAATTGTTTTATGAGAAACTAGTTCTATGTGATAAAATCTTGTGAAAGAGAGGAATTGATGAAAGAAATTGACCTCGAGAGCCTGTTTTCTTGTCATGATTGATAAATGAGAAGGATAGCTGTGTCTATGTGTATTTTAATTGCTTTAATTTGGTGTAATAAGGAGGGAAAAGTCTCGTATCTTTGCTATAATTGTGTGAAAATTATAGAATATTTGAAGGTGTGAATGATGTTAGATGCATTTTTATTGGTGAATAATGTTTTAAATTGTTGACAAAATAGTTGTTTGTGTAAATTGATAATTGTTAATTGAGTTTAAGGACTAATAAGTGTTGCAGGACTTCCGTTTAACTTTGCGACTTCCAGGAGTAAGTCGGAACCTAGGGGGGGAGAATGTAATGCCCATACCCTAGTCGGATTTTTAAAACCCGTTTAACCTTGATTGACTTCCTATGTGGCATTCTCGAATGGTAGATTAACCGACATGCAATGTGTAGCTTAGATAATATAAATAAATTGTGCATACTTATTATTGTGCTTTTGCATCGATTTTCGTGTAAATGTAATTGTTTCCTTACCCTTGTGATAAATCTTGAGCTAACGTCCTCATTGAATAGGTATTTGTATATGCATGCTTGTATGAATTCATGGGTGCAGGAGATTTGCAGGTACAACATCGCTTAGGGCAAGGTTCATCCCCTTTGGAATTTGCAAGGTTGAGTATGCTCCTTCATCTTTTGAATTCGGATTTAGTGGTCATATAACTCTCGTCTTGCCTTAGCCATGGTTAGGTGAGCATCGTGCGTGGATTCATGGAGCTTTCTTTCATTGGGATGCGTGTCGAGAGAATTGGAAGACTTCCTCGATTTACATGCCTTGCGCGAGGTAAGTGAGGTATGTTATCCTAAGTATTAAATTTAAAATTATGATTAAACGTACACATTAGAGATATAGAAATTTAAATAGGAAGTTTCTTTTATACGATTAATTAGTAATTAAAGAGATTTGCTTTAAATTATGATTGTAGCTAGCTTAAGGTATTTAACTGGGGTTAGTGTACTCATTTACGCATTTGTAACATTTACGCACATGTAGTTGAGAAATTTGAATAAAAAAGGCTCTTGCATTAGATTAGTCATTTATTTAAAAATGTCGCTTTATTATGTTATAGCGAGTTAATTTAATAGCTAATTTTAAAATAACGAATTTATTGAGTTATGCATTTTAGAAAGGGAAAAATTTTAGAGTCATTGGAGAGATAGAATTAAATTACTCATTTTCGCATTTTTGGAAGAAAAGGGGTAAATTATTATTATTTAAATGAAATTAGTTTCTCTTTACTTGTAAAGTCGACATAATATAAAGGTTTGATTTTTAGAAAATTATGTTAATCAAAACGCCTTATCCGGTCAATAGTTCCAAAATATAAATGTAGAACTAAATCGATATTGAGAAATTAAAAATTTAAAAAGAAATAGAAGCAGTATAATTTTAATAAGGAAAAACAATGAGATGTATTAAATAAGGTAAATGAAAGACTTCCATTTCATTTTCCATTCATTTTATTTCAAAAATAAATGCCTAATTTCGAAATTGAAAATTAGGGCAAAATTTGGGGTTTTCTTTTAATCTTAGTTTTGCAAGCATTTTGGGGGTTCTTGGCTTTTTGGTCTCTTTTTTGAAAAAAACATGGTTTGGGAAGAAAAGAATGGAGTTTTTTTCTTGCTTGCTTGGAGTGGCTGAAGCTCTTCATCAAGATTCATGCCCGGAAATTTCATTATGAGGTAGGATTCGGGCCTCTTTTTTTTAAGTTATTGTTGAATTCAAAAAAAAGGTATTATCCATGAATGTGTTTGAGGTTTAGTTTTCAGTCTCCTCCCAAATTTGGTTGTTCTTAAATCAGATCCTTGCTCTTAATGAATTTTGTGATTTTAAAACTTGAATGGAAACATTTTCTCCCATAATGAAGATTTTGGTATAAATCTGTGAATTCTTTTTTATGGCTGTTAAAAAATGGGTGTAGGGTTTTTACAATCCCTTTGTCAATCCTTTTGGTTATTGCTAAATTTTTTTAAAAAAAAAGGGAATATAAGCTGTTGGAGAAGGAAATTTCAGTCTGTATTTCGTTTTTGCTGTGTGCCCTTTTCATTTTTGACAGTAAAAAAAAAAAGATTCGTTTTAAAAAAATAATATTTCAAAAAATACATAAAACAAAAAAATAAAAAAATAAATAACGCAGAAAAAAAACCCCATGGCTGGTTTGAAACCCCACCACGGGGTGTGGAGCGCAGAGTCTGCTACCATGGTAGCGGACTGCTACCAAATGGTAGCAGCGCTGCCATGGCAGCTGCTTGCTACCCTTTGGTAGCAGCCGCTACCCATGGTAGCGTGAGCTGCCTTGGGAGGGGGCCGCGTGGAGTCCACGTGGAACCCCCACCCCAATGTATGGTTAGTAATTTTTTTTGTATTTGTTTTTAAATTTTTTTTTAATTTAAAAAAAAAATGAAATAAACAATCTCCACGGTATATTAAATTAGTTAATTTGAGATTTATTAATAGTTTTTTTTTATAAAGTTTTTTTTTAAAATAATAATTAATTAATATAGATATTCCATGTGGAGTTTGTATATGTATTAATAAATAATGAATTCGAAACTCGAGTGTTATTAGATAATATGATTAATATATATGTATATATATATTTGAAGGACATTTTATATGTGTATATTGAATAGCGTCTTAACAATTGATGACTTCACTTTTTTTTAAAAATATTCCGATATTCAGCAGCAACTTGTGATTTGATCTGGTCAATCCGTGAACCTAGAAATAGGAATCTAAATGCTAAAGTATTTTAAGATCATCATGAAAATTTTGAAGAAACTCAACTGATACGCTAACGAGATCACCAGAAAACTTAATAATGTGTCGTTTTGAGGTTCGGAAGTAGATGATACCTTCTTTTAGTAAAACAAATAGTTTAGTCATTCCTCCCTTGATGATGTGAAATATATAATGGTAAAGATGGCAAGTTCATTTTATGCTCTTAGCTGGTGTTAAGTGTTGGCAAGTTCTTGCTAGGTTTGTTGTTGGACTCTGTCATTTGTTTTCTTGTGTTGGTCATAGCTAGTTACGTTCCTAGTCAGAGTTTTGTCAGTCATTAGAACTTGTATTTGCTTGAATTGTCTGTTGGATCCGCTTTAGAAGGGACCAATTATGTATATCCCGATTGAAGTGTCTGTTGAATATTGATTTTACTCGCCTAAGTGGCAAGATGTAAAAGACTTATAAATTTTGTATTCCTAACGACATAATACCAAAGGGGTCTTGCAGTTGAGCAGACCCGGAGATGTAGCCCATCCGGGGTGAACTCCGAGATCATACCTGTGTTATGTGATGTTTTTAGCGTACTTGTTCATGAATGGTTATACTCTTGCTTAAGTGTATGGTGGAAATTTAATGAAATCAAATTTAAGTGCATAACATTATTCAAATGGATAAATATAGTCTTTTAAATTCGTAAAACGTGGTGAATTATGAATATGGCAAGGTATTTAAATATTGAGATTAAAGTTGTGGAAAAGGTAAATTGATAATGTTAATTTAAGTTGTAATGGTGGAAAGAATCTTGTTAGAATACTTTATGGGGTTAACTTGTTATTAAGTATATAAATGGAATGGATGTAAAAAGGAAATGAAGTTAAGATTTATGTCACAATTCTTAAATGGAAAACTAAAGAATGAACATCATATAAATATCTATCTTTTTACCTTAGAAAATGAATCACGCCATGTCAATTATGTTTCATTACATTGGACGAAATGGTTAAGTTATGTCACATTTTAATCTTAACAAAAATACTCATCAGACTAACTTGATAACCGGGTGAACCCAACTAGAAAACCCATATGTTAATCTTTATAAAAGGAATTCCTCACGTTTGCTAAGATTGAACTAGAATGGGAAACGTTATGTTAATTATGTTTCATTATATTGGATATAGATGTTTGGTCATTTACATTTAATCTTAACAAAGCAACCTTACCGAAATTTAACTTGATAATTGGTGAAACTCAACTAGTCCACCCTAATTATAACCCCAACAAATGAATTTCTTTACGATTGTTAAAGATGAACTGAAAAAGAAGGGATTCAATTAGTTGTTGATACATTAAATCTAATAAAAGAATCTCCCTCACATTATCTTCATTTAACAAAAAAAAAGGGGTGATATTCCACAAGATGATTTGTAATTCCAACCTAATGGAAGAACATCTCTTGGAACTTATACTTTAATCTTGAAATGTTAAATATTATCTTGCTAACTATATATTAAAGTTAAAGGGTGTTTTTCCGTTGTCCAAATGCATATCCATCTTAATGAAGTTAGTCCATTTATTGCATTATTAAAACTTCAAATGAATTCCATGACTACTCACATTATACCTTTCATAAACGAACTTCAACTCATTAGTAGGCTACGCATGATAACAAATGAAGAGACCTCACTCTACTCATGGAAGTTAATCCGAAAGAAACAAGTTTATCGTATTAACCATATTGTTTAATAATTTAAAAGAGGTATCAAATGTGGGTGAATATTTTAAAGTCAAATGAAGGAAACCACGCTTTACTAATCATAGTTTAACCTTAAATGTATGAATCTCATTAAGCCTATTATTAACACATTAAAGGATGAAATCATTTGTGAATGGATACCTCAAACCCAAGGAATGAACCTCTCTATATTAAAAGCATGAACCCTTTTGGAAGACCTCTTAATGAAATTATGAAAATAAAGTGCATTAATTAAATAACCTATCAAGGGCCTCCTATCCACCCGAAGTAGATGATCGATTCCTAAAATTCGAAGATGCCAAACCATTAATCAAGATCTATGCGTTATTCCGTAATTAAGTTACCCAGTTTAATAGATCTAATGACGCAAGTTGAGTTAGGTGTAAGGTTATGTAATCGCGTTAGGAAACTCCTTAGGATTGGTTGAGCCTTCCGCTGTGATATCTAAGTTGACAGATAATCTCCATTGTATTTTAGTGTCGTATCTAATTATGAATTGAGATAACTTCAACTACCTTAATGTTGTAACTTTGTATTAACGCTTCTAATTATTATAATAAAAAAAAATAAAAATTTGCACTCTAATTGAGTGTTTTTAACTTAAACCCTTAGGGGTTTCCTGGCGGGGCATTACACCTTATGGGACTCTTGTGTGGCCTAACCCTTAGGAAGACTTTCTCTCCCACCTCAAACTCCCTTGGTGTCTTGTTCTTGTCTGCATAACTTTTCTACCTATCTGAAGCTTCCTTCAATCTTTCCCTTATTTCCTTAGATTTCCTTTCCATTTCCTTCAACATATCTGGTCCAACAATTAATCTATCTTCAAGACTATCCCAACTCAAAGGTGTTCAACATGGCCTACCATACAATGCTTCGAAAGGTGTCCTTCCCAAAGATGTTTGATATGTATTATTGTAAGAAAACTCTACTAGAGGTAGGTAATCTTCCCATTTCTTCTGTTCATCCATGTAGTACATGCGAAGTACGTCTTCCAAAATCTGATTTGTCCTCACTGTTTGACTGTCAGTTTCAGAATGGTATGCAGTAATAAAATTTAGTCGAGTTCCCAGAGCTGATTGAAGAGTTTTCCAAAAGCTTGAAATGAATCTAGCATCTCTATCTAATATGATTTTCTCTAGTATTCCATGCAACCTAAATATTTCCTTAACAAAGTGCCTTGCTAAGGTAGGTGCATCATCCATCAGATTCCCTGGCATAAAGTGTGCCACCTTGGTGAGTTTATCAATTACCACCATTATTATATCATGCCTAGAAGGTGACATGGGCAACCCTTGCACAAAATCCATGCTAATAACTTGCCACTTGTGTTGAGGTACATCATGTAACTGTAATAATCCAGCTGGATGTCTATGCTCTTCCTTTACTCTTTGACACTCCAAACATTTAGCCACATATTTGAATATGTCATTCTTCATCCCTTTCCAAAAGTATAGCTTCTTTAGATCTGCATAAAGTTTGTTAACCCTCGGGTGCCCTGAGTAATGGGCATTATGAGCCTCTGACAAGACTACCTTCCTTAAGTCCCCTGAACTAGGAACATAGATTCTATTATTGTATCTGAGCAATCCATCTTCATCTAATGTATACCCTTCAATCTTAGGATCAGTTGGATCCTATTCTAAAGTCAATTTGACTTGCTCATACCATGGGTCATGTCCCTACTCATTCATTACTTTCCTTTTGAAAGAAGTTTTGAATGTTGCTATAGTCATCAAGTGTCTCCTCCTACTTAAAGCATCTGCCACCCTATTTTCCTTCCCTTTAATATATTCAATTTCAAAATCATATTCACTTAGAAACTCTAACCACCTTCTTTGTCTAGCATTTAAGTGGGGTTGGGTAAAGATGTACTTTAGTCCTTGGTTATTTGACTTCAACTCAAAGGGCTTCCCTAGTAAGAAGTGCCTCCATTTCTGTAGGGTATGCACAATCGCTGCTAACTCTAAGTCATGGGGTGCATAATTAACTTCATGAGTCTTCAACTTCCTAGATTCGTAAGCTACTACCCCTTCATCTTGGACAAGTACTCCTCCTACACCTTCAATAGAAGCGTTAGTTACGACTGTGAAGTGTCCATTTAGATCTGGTACTTTTGGAATGGGTGCTGAAGTTAGTTTCCCCTTCAAAATTTGAAATTCCTTATTAGTTTTCTCTATCCACACAAACCTTTTACCCTTCCTTTGCAATGAGGTGATGGGGTTCGCTATCTTAGAGAATCCTTCCACAAACCTCCTATAGTACCCTAGTAGCCCCATAAAGATTTTTAGGGATCGACCATTCTACTATTGCCTTTATCTTATCTAGATCAACTACTATTCCTTCCTTTGATATTATATGCCCAAGGTAGTGAATCTTTTCCTCGAAGAAGGCACATTTTGATAGTTTCCCATATAAATTTTGTTCCTGCAACCTTTGCAAAACCATTTGTAGGTGTACTAAATGTTCCTCCTCATTACTAGAGTAAATCAAGATGTCATCCAAAAATACCAAAACAAATTTGTCCAAGTATTCATGGAGTACACTATTCATTAGGTTCATAAATGTTGTTGGGGCATTGTTACACCAAAAGGTACTCCTGTGAATTCATAATGCCCATATCTAGTCCTGAAAGCTATCTTCGGAATGTCCTCCTCCTTAATTCTGAGTTGATGATATCCCAATCGAAGGTCTATCTTTGAGAAAATTGTTTCTCCTTTCATTTGGTCAAAAATATCCTCCATTCGAGGTAAGGGATACCTATTCTTTATTGTGACCTTGTTCAACATCCTATAGTCGATGCATAGTCTTAAGGTTCCATCCTTCTTCTTAATGAATAAGACAGGTGCGCCCCATGGTGATACCCTTGGCCTTATTAATCCCTTAGCTAAGAGTTCCTCTAATTGCATTTTGAGCTCTTGTAATTTAGTTGTGTTCATTCGGTAAGGTGCCCTTGATAGAATTGAAATCGGTTGTTCAAATATTGTACTTGTAGTTTCCACGGCAACATTCTGGAATATTTCTCTTCGGTTCCTAACTATTGCATGAATCCTTTGTTGGGGCCCTTGTTGTGGTTGATTGGCCCTAATATGACCTTGCATCCTAGGACATTCTCTAGCAAAATGGTTTTCCCAACACATAAAACATCCACCTGGATGACCCCTCCTGCCTTGATTCCTAGGGGGATCATTCCTTGTTTCATTGGCCTTGGGTGGATAAGTTATCATGTTCTATTGGTCATTCCTATTATAGTCACCCCTATTATTATTATTACTTCCATTCCTCTAATATTGATTAGGGGGTGGCCTTCTTTCAGAAGAATTATTCCTTTGACTTTTGTTGAAGTTAGTGTTCCCCTTGAATTCCTGCTTCCTTTTAAAAGAGTGGTTCCCATTATAGTTCTGCCTTGGTGCTGTTAGGGCTTGAATATTTCTCTCCTTTCTTAGAGACTTTTCAAGTACTTCATTCATGTTTTTGGGTTCATGCATGTCAACCGCTGCCCCTATGTTGGTATTTAGTCCCAAAATGAACTTCCTCACTTGACCTTCTTCACCTTTCTGGTACATAGGTACGTACTTAAGCAATTTGGCAAACTTATCCCAATATTGTTGGATTGATAGGGGCCCTTGTCATATATTATGGAATTCTGTCACCTTCTCATCAAAGAACAATTGAGGGAGCCACCTTTTACAGAAGTGGTGAACAAATTGATCCCATGTGATCGTATCCCTACTATACCCATTTTGCTCCTTGGTGTTGGTCCACCAACTAGCTGCCGCCCCTCTGAGTTGATAGGAACCCCATAAGGCCTTGGTTGTTTCGCTAAAATCTCTTAGTTCAAAATACTTTTCCATTTCATTTAACCAATTTTCAGCTCCTTCACCAATTTGCCTCCCATCGAACTTAGGGGGGGTGATTTTCTTCAAATCCTTAGAGAGTTCCAATATGTTATTTTCTTTTCTATTGTCCTTCATATTCCCTTGATTGCTAACAAGGTTTCCATTTTCAATTCCACTTCGATTTTCAATATCATTCTGCCTTGCCCTAAGGTCTTGCATTGATTGTTCCAAGAAGTTGATTTTATCCCTTTGTTCAGTTAGTAGGTTGATTATAGCCTTAACCCCATCTTCATTATGTTGATTCCTTCATGGTCTTCCTCATGGTTTTCTTCATGATTTTCCTTGTGGTTAGCCTCCCTTTGTCTCCTAGTGGTAAAACATCTTCCATTTCCCCTTCCTCTTCCTCTTCCTCTTCCTCTTCTTCTAGCCATCTAGGGTTTTTACCTAAAAATTAAATTATGTAGTTAGTTCTTTGATTTACGATTTTATAATTTAATTTCTACCATTGCAAGACATTCCCTTAGTTGTGTAAATTGAAGTGACCACAAGGCCTATATTTGAACCTAGCTCTAATACCACATGTAATAACCCACTTTACTTATCTCAACAAAATTTGAGGACTTTTTTTTTGTTTAATTTAATCATTGTATTTGATTCAATCGCATACTTTGGGCATCCATCCATTTGGATTAGGCATTCATCCATTTGGGATGAGCATCTAACCATATGGGTTAGGCATCTGTCCATACGGAACAAAAGGTTTCATCTATCCAATACGGGATAGGTATCTACCCATATGGCATAGGCATCTATCTAATTGGGACAGGAGGTGCTTTGGCCAGAGACTTAGACTCATTGGGACCATTCGGGTCCTGAGTCACTCGCTAAGTACTACACTCCCCTAATAGGAGTGCACCGAGGTCATCATCCTTAGGAGAAATCAACATAACATAGTGCAAGCTTGAATTCCGCCTCAGAATTTGGCTTAAAGCCTCGATAATTCAAGCGAATCCATACGGAATTCCTTCCAAGAATGCATTGAATTACTTTTTCCTTTTATTTCACTTATCTTTCAAATTAGGATTTTTCTCAATCCTTTTTCTTACCAAAACCTAGACCCCATCCACAAACGCCTGAGTACTAGGGACAAGTCCGTCCCTAGACTACCTACATACTCGTTTCGCCACGGGATCAAGGTGTAAAGTATGTAGTTCTATTTTCTAATCTATGGTTTGATGTAAACTGGTTGGTGGGTATGCAACCCTTTCTAGGGTCAATGTCCCACACAGTTTCTTTGCGGTTGCTACCCACAATGGTAGCACTTAAACAAAGGCTCAAGATGGCCTATTTCTTATGGCCTAAAACAACTAGATCCTAATACCTATCATAAGCATCACCCTTGACCCAATTGTCATTCGACAACAACTCTACAAAAAAATTAAATCAATTTCATAAAATTATTTCACTCAATCAACCCTGAAGAGGGTTTACTATGGTTTAACTCAACGGATGTAAAATCATTTAAGGATTGTCTTATTAGATTATCAATCCAAGGGGGATTACCTGCCCCTTGGATTTTAACTTCCAAATGTCCCTTATTACTCCCCAACAAATTATAGGGACGATGCCACAGACGTCGTTGATGCAACTTTATTAGGCATTAAGTGTAGTAGTTCAACACGATGGCATTACCCATAAGCATGACCCAGAGGCACCGTAAATACCAAACACTACTAGGTTTTGGTTTTTTGACTTCCTTTATTTAGTTTTCTAACTAAAAAGATATGAAAACATCATGCTTGAAACAATTATGAAATGAATGTACATAATTAGACATTGCAAAGTTTAATTAATTGAAATAACTACTTCTATGGAATTCATGTACCACTTGATAAAAAAATACCATCCTTCTACAACTAAACTATTTAATATTGAAATATAACTTGCATGATATTAACAATTATTAACTCACATATTGATAATTAAAATGTGTGACTTGCATGAAGATGATGAAAATGTAACCTGCTCATCAATAAATGCAATTAACATATAAGTAATTCATATGAAGCAAGGATAGTGTAAGTTACATGTAAGGTTAAGCAATGTTTTATTTCTACCATGAGAATAATCACTTATAGAGTCACTAGTTCAAAAATAGAAATCAGTTTAGGCATTAGACAAATTTTGGATTAATCACAATGATATTAATTTAATTGTTTTTAATGAATCTAAAATGCCAACTAAGTGACCCAATAAATCTTAAATAGATTGAAAGATTCTAATAAAAAAATTGGATATAATTTAATTTACAATTAAATTTTTACTAAAGGTAAATTAATTATAAATTTACTAAAGATGATTTAATTATAAATTTATCTAAGTTCAATTTTTTTATTAAACTAAAATTTAAATTTAAAAAAAAAAGGTAACAAAATCCAAATTTGCCATGAATTAGATTTTTGTAGTGGCTTTTAAATCCAAGTGGGAGTGGGGGCCACGGGTCCCATCACCACTGCAGACTTGTGGGTGTAGGCCCGCATTGATGAGGGGACAACCTTGGTCCACTCCACTCCCCTGTGGGCCACTGCCGTAACAGTGACCGCAGGGTAGTGGTGGGTACCACTCCCCGATGGTAGTAATAACTTTGCCCTTGTAGTCCCCTCCACTCCCCTGCAGTAGTAATAACTCTGCCCGCTGCATTGGCCCATTATTCTATGCAAGAAAAAAATTATTCTTCGGACTACTTCGTAACATTTTATATATATATATTTTTTTGTGTAAGTTCTAACATTGCAAAATGTAAATATAAATATATATGGTTTTATCATAGTTTATTTAATAATTTAAGAGGGATATATATAAAAAATATTACTATAAGAATAGGAATAAAAATTTAATCACCGGAGTGAATGGTAATAGAGAAATTTGTTTCAGCAATACAACAAAGAACTAAATTTTCCTCAGAGATAGGTAAATGTTTGAATTTTGATTTCACAATGATCATATCCAAAAATTTTGCCTTATGTTGAGATAAACAAAACTTTCTTTGAGAGATTCTTAGGAAATTAATATTCACAGAGAGAGGGTTTTCTGAAAATAACAAGATAATATTTTCCACAAGGATTTATACAACAAATTTGAGAAGAATTCAGAGATAATAGAAATTGAGTTATTTTTTTTAAAAGAAAAAGAAATGGAGATGTTGAAAAGCATGATTTATTTATGCTTTCTTTTTTGCAGATTCAAGATTCCCTCTAGATTACCAAAAAAACAGAAAAAAACAGAATCTGATTTCTTTCTTTTAAATAGATTAACAAATAAAAGAAAAATCTGCATTTGCATTTTAAAAAGAAAAGAAACTTTTATCAATGCATTTCTTTAATGAAAAAAAAATAGATTATCATTTCTAATTAATCTATCTAACAATTAATAAATGATTTCCTTCAGAAAGTTGTGTTCAACGAAAATAGTCTAAGAGGAGATATTTCCTTTGAAAATATAAAAAATTTACATAAAGAAATATCAGATGCCAAAAAGAGAGGGAACTTGGAGAAGCCTTTTGATGTTGAATCCCCTCCAAATCTTCAAGCCTAGCCTTCCTTGATCCTTCCTTGCAAGCTTGGAAAAGTTCTTCAAAACAACTTAACTATTCTCGAAAATGAAAAATATGACTACAAAAAAAAAACCACTTGAGAAAACTTTCTTCAAAGCATATCCAACTCCCTCTTTTGAAAAATTGTATACAATATATAGGAAAAAGCCCTTAATTCCACTATCTAGAGAAATTAATTGAAAATGAGATTCTTTTTCCAATATTAGATCCATGCAAAATTGATTAATATCCTAGTGGGGGAATTACATGCAAGGTATTAAAGAATGAAGAATCATCTAGAAGCTTCTAATTTCTCCTACAACATGTGCCATAATTGGGAATGGGAAAATAAATAAATAAAAAAAATGCCTGTTTAAATTATATTCTCCAAGTGTGTATGTGGGTCCATTTTTTAACCTTTTATAATATTTATTCAACCATATTCAATAGCTCAACCACACAAAAAGATATAATAGAAATTGTATCAAACCAAAAGTGATAAAGGAGGGTTGTGACATAACTTTTGGTGATTTTTCAAGTTATAATATTTTGTACAAGGAAATTTGTGCATAGATTTAGTGCAGGAGGTGAGAGAAAATAAAAGATGAAGGAAAAATAAAACCACATGTTCCTATTCAACATAAAAGGAAAATAAATTATATGAGGGATCCCAAATATTTCAAAGAGAAATAAATTTTCCATTTTAATTTAAATATCAAATGGTTTAATTAGTTTATATATTTTATTTTTTATTGAAAATATCTATATAGTCAAAATTATTTAAAAAGTAAGTGTTGCAAGTTATTTATATTTATCATAAAATTGAACTAAGAGATAAACACAAATAATTAAAAAATTAAAAAAATTAAACCTAACATTCTATTATAGGTGTACTGAAATAAGTACCACAAGAGAATAATATAACATGAAATATGCTTAAAATACTCAATAATAACTAAGAATGTTGATTTCAAAACCTGTTTGACTCTTAATGAAAAATAAGAATAGTAAAACTAATCAAAAATAAGCATAGCAAGTCATTTTGAGGGAGAAAACCTCAAAATATCTAAAACAATAATATCATTCACAATCTAATAATTAAATAAGAATCACCACCTCTTATATATAGCCTAATTATGTATAAGATATAACCAAATCCATCTTAAAAAATAACATATAAGCTTTAGGCCAGTCTAAATAACTACACAAAAAAAATATGACTTAAATAGAAGTTAAAGTTTGGCTACTTGTCACATTATGCATATTCTAGGAATTAAGTGTGTTGTATGCCAGCCTCTTTAAAGAGTTATATCCTCAATGCTAAGATCAAGTGTGGATTTTTTAAATGCCCGTGTGGCATCTTCAATTAGTAAACTTTTCCATTGAGTAAATACTTAGTGTTCCAATCCTTAACTTCTTTGTTCATGTTTATAATTTGTTTGTTTGTTTGTTTGTTTGTTCGTTTTAATTATTTGAAGGACATTTTCTTATAACACCCTACAATATCAATAAAACCTATTCCCCGATTTAAACTCATTTCTCTATGATGTTGGTCGGTCTCTTACTTCATTTGATTTTGTGTCATGGCCAAATTCTGCTTCAGTCTTGAAAGAACTTATTGTTGATGATGCATATGTTCATCCAAATATTGAACTCTTTGGTTCACCCCCATTTGTATTGTTATTGATGGATGAGTGCCATAAATAGAGACATTTTTTATAAACTATGGAAGGAAGTGTTATATAACCATATTCTTAGTGGTTACTAATCTACCCACTAAGACTTATCTAAAATGAAAAAACTTAAAAACAGATATTAACAACAATATCTTTTCCATCCAATTGAGGATGGTATGAAGAGCTATGGGCCAATTGAGTACACAAACAAGATAATATTATTTAACAAAATTATCTAGTAAATATGGTATCACAGTCAATGAGAATAATATTACGCATAAAATATAGCTTATGTATATTCTCTAAAATATTTTTTTATTATATTCATTATAAAGGGATAAGATAATATAATAAAATGTGGGATCTTTAGCCAGGCAATCCACAACTTTAATTTGGATTTTTTTACTTAAGATGGTTAAAATATTAAAATGAAAAATAATAATACTTTATATTTTTCATCCTTCCAAATAAAACATCTATCACCATAGTTTCCTTTACATTCTATTATAAATCTCAAAGTCATATATCCCAACATCTCAGTGGCCCATTTTTGTTCCTTTTTAAAAGAGAATATTTATTCAAAAAGAATATCATAAAATTTCTTAACTTTGTAGTGTCTTTCCTTTTGATATGGTCTCCACTGTTAAATTATTACATAAAAAATAGCTACTATTTCTTATAGACAGATTTAGGTTGATTTTGTACTCTTTAGTTGCTGACTCTCAAAAGTAATAACTAACTCTCCTCAACATGATAGTTACTCTTATACCATCAGAAGCATCATAATCTATAATAAAACCCTTTGTGAAGTGAAGATCTGTAAACATAAAATCCTTCAATCTCTCAAATATTGTATTAGCTAACTAATTCTGTTCAAAATAATCCTTCTTAAATATAATTGTGAGGGTTACCACTATATGGCCGTAGTTTCTCAAGAATCTTTAATAATATCTAGTCAACCCATGTAAACCCTTCAATCATTGAATGGTTTTGGGAATAGGCCATTTTATGATAGGCTTAATTTTTATACGATCAACCTTTACTCCTTCATCCAAAGATGTTTCCTAAGAACTCCACCTCCTTGAGACCAAAATCATACTTGAAAGCATTAACATAGAGGTGGGTGATCTTTACAATTTTTTAATTTTGGATATACATGTTTCAAAACTTTTTCCAATGTATTGTTATAATTTAACACTTCATCAAAGAATATTAATAGAAAATTCCTCAAAATTTTCTAAATTGGTATGAAAAAGTGACATCATAAAAAACTCATAATAATCCTCACTAGCCTTAAATTTTATCTTGTTAATATATTCTTCAATAACTCGATCTGAGATATATCCTTTTATAAAATAAGTTTCATTTAGTTCTCCTAGTAAATGATCAATCCTTGGAATAAGAAATTTACCTTAGATGGTGTAAATGTTGAGAAATTTGTAGATTGAGCACATGCACCTTGTGTTTGAGAATTCTAATGTAACCTCACCATGTGCATGAAGTGAGCACTCTATCTATGCTTGATAATACTTGTTTCTAACATCTTATGAACAATATTTTTTATCACCATTTTTTTTTGTATATATTGATCCTACAAGGTTTGATGTTGGATGACTAGTTCCCTAGAACTAGTTTTATGGAATGGTGAAGATCCATCTTAGGAGGTATTCATTTAATCATATCTCCAAAAAAAACTAAGTAATAATCTCTAATTGGTTGTAAATTTGGATGGATAGGAGAACTTGATCAAGAGGCTTCTAATAAAAATCATTTAACTCCTTTCTTAAGAAAATTTTCTATTTAATGAGAAGTTTCAAATGTATACCAACTCATTTATTAACATGGATACTCATTCCAAAATGTTTGAAAACAATAACCTTGTTTTTCATTTGGTTTTAGGCTTAGAAAAGGCATAGTAACCCAACCTTTAGCCTTGGACCTACAAGTACAAGATCATAATAAAAGCAAGAGAAAAAATTAACTTTAGCAATATTGATGGTCTGATTTCTTTTTTAATTTTGTTTTTTGTGAAATTAAAACCCATTAGAGATGATAGAGCCTAGTTTTCAAATATGTAGTTTTTTTATTTTTGGATTTTTTTCTTTCTGTTTTAATTAATTTCTAAGCAAACTATTCCATAAACTTGAAATGTTAGGTGTTTAATTTTTCTAGTAACTCTTTATTTTTTTTATTTTAATTTAATATATGTATGCCATTTAAATATGCAAAAAAATTTACATAATGAAAAATAAATAAATCAAAAAAGGATTATTCTAGCTAACTCAAATTATGCTTTCCAAAAATGAAGGGTTTTAAGAAACATCAATAGAGATGAATAAAAAATAGATATCTAGAAAATATCCTCATCCGGTTAAGTATAATGCACAAATTTTCTAAAATGGATTTAGAATAATACACGTTTTTTAGCTCAAATTATGCTTATTGGACATGTGCATGGTATGGTCTTAAAAGTATGACCTTTCAAAAAGTTATTTTTGTACAAACCTATTCAAACCTAATTTGTATCATATGAGTACTAAAATAAACTACATATTTCTAGACTCAAAATTTAATATTTTATATTATTGGAATTTTTTCAAATTCTATGCCAAGAGGTTCAAAACAAATAAGATCACAACCACAAAAGCATTCACCACTTGACACAAATGTTTATACTTGGAAAACCCAAATAGGTAAAAACCACGGTGAGATGGGACTCACAAGGATAACTATCTAAACTCTTTTGAAGTTTGCCCTGTCAGGAGCCAAAGCCTATTAGAGCTTTACATAACTTCAATTAAGAACTAATTCCGGTTAGGAATCACCCAGTTAAGGGATTTACAAATATGCCTTGTTAGAAGCACAATACCCTATTAGGAGTAACCTCACTGGAGGATTTAAGAATCCAAGCTAATGGACCACCTTGTTAGAGGATTTAATGAGTAACCAGGCGTGTTAGAGCTTACCCGATTAAGGGATTTTACTTCTACTATAATTGTTAGAAAACAACAGGTTTTCTTGATTTATCTGAGTAGCACTACATTTGCTTGATCAGATCCTTCTAAGCTTCAATCTTCCTTCACTCAAAGTGCAGATCCATTCACTGGTTGGGCGACCACATACTCAATAGGTTTTCTACCAATCTTTCCAACAATATTTACAAACAACTTCATCGACCTTAAATACAAATCAATTAGGTCAGTAACAAAATAAAAACCTAAATCTCATCATTGAGATTACAAACAAGTCAGTTCAATCTTGATAATTAGAAATCATGAAAACCTCTTCACATTCTTCAAGACAATTCCAACCACTCCATTATCACCGCTCCATTGGACTTTGTAACTCATCACACATTGTGCATTAAATGCAATCCACTTTCCTCCATCAATAGACAATAAGAAAACACACCAAATGAATTTGAATTTATCCTCATATATTGAGCACATGTGTCTCCATCATTGTCGTTCATCAGATAATAAACCAACAAACTTGATCGGTTAGGGTTTAACAACTGATAGAGTTTGCCGGTTACATTACATAGAAAGGTTTGATCCTTTACACTAGTTCAATGGTTAAACTCACAAACTTTACATACCAGTAACAATATCTTCTACAACTCTCTTCTTACCGGTTACTAGCCAATATAAAGAACAACAATATCAGCAATACCATTAATACCTTTTACCATTTCAATTGACATCAATGACCACATATCATTAATGCGATCTCTATGCAAAATGCCAATAAACTCAAAATGTCAACACTGTTATTCTAGTAAGTGCTATTGTATTGCAAATATCTTCTTTAGCCAAGTCTATATGAGTTCTTGTAGACATGGACGAACCAATAGGAAAAGTTTAGAAAAGAGTAGCAATATATTAGAAGATATGTTGTTTAATATAACCCATTTTATAAATTTTGATATTGATTTAAGTGAAGGGATCTTAGAATATCATTAGAGAAATTGGATTGAATAAAAGTATTTTTTATGATCCAGCCTAGTTTTAATTGCCAATGATAGATATTGTTAAACTATTTTTTGGCATTTTATCTTGGTGTCTGAATTTATCAAAAAAATTACGTTTTTAATGGACTAGAACTTTTGCTTCTTGTAGAGTTATCGAATACTTCCTCTCATATGAACACGTGTAGTGTAGCGCAAAGTAGACATGCCTATAATACATATCTATATAGCCTAGATTTTTTATCCATATTTGAGCATTATATTCGTACCTTATTCAAATAGGTTTGAATATGGCACCACATCCTCTAGCACCATGTCTTATTTAGGGTTTATAAAAGCACTAAAAAAAATTTAATTAAAAAAATAATAATAAACATAAAAAAATGTTTTTATCTCTCACACACATATAAAAATAATAAAGGTACAAATGTAATATAACAACACTAATATTATAAACTAAAATATAAAAAAGGAAACATATATAAAATAATATTTAAATATTTATATTCTACTGTGTTGTAACCTTTTAAATAGTTGAATATATGTATATTTTTATAATTTTTGTGTCTAGTTGTATCTGCATCAAAGGATCTTTAACTTTTTATTTATTTATAGATATTGTTTCCATTTCTATGCAACTCTGCTACTAATATCTAAAAAGGCACAACTAAAAGTCTC
Organism: Cryptomeria japonica; assembly: GCF_030272615.1. Taxonomy (NCBI): domain Eukaryota; kingdom Viridiplantae; phylum Streptophyta; class Pinopsida; order Cupressales; family Cupressaceae; genus Cryptomeria; species Cryptomeria japonica. Next base: position 162,910,275 of record NC_081406.1, read on the forward strand.
TTGATAGTAGCATTTATATCTATCTAAGATTTTCTAATTTGTAACCATTCCCAGTGTATAAACCCATTAGAAATAAATTCCATCATTTCAAGTATCCCTCAACTCAAACCTTAGATTAACAAATCTAAAGAGAAAAGAAAAATTCTACTAACATATTAGATGGTTTAACAATGTACGTACCGGATACAACTATAGAACTATTGGCACAACTTAAGTCACACAAAAAACTAGAAACTATTTTTTTTAAGAAAAAAATATAAATCTACTAACATAACCAATTGTTCTAACAATGTTGTTAAAAAAATTTGTTTTGTAATTTCATTTGGGTTTTTGACAATTACAGACTCCTCTTTTCTGTGTTCTCTTTTTTATTTTAATATAATGGATGTTGGCCCTTCTAGCTATTTAATAATTAAAAAAAATATGTCTACTAGATACAACTATATAATTGTTGGCACAAGTTAAATCAAACAAAAAAACTGAAAAAGTGGTTGTTTTTTAAGTAGACATTGAGAAATAGAAAAACTATCTGGACAAGATTACAAGTGCAATATTTTTAGCATAATTAAAGAATTTCCATTGAGTGCATAAGAATGAATATAGTGATTTAGAAGATAAAGAAATTAAGCGAGGGCTAGGAAACTTAAAGGAACAATTAGTTATGCACTTGGTAATCCATAATTATTGTGGATATTCCACGACTTAATTCATCTTCAATGTGTATACTCACAATATGATCATCGTAATAATTATTGTGGATATCCCACTACCTAATTCATCTTCAATTTCTGTACTCACAAGATGATCATCCTAAGAATGTAACTCAAAATTTAAGCTACGGATCTTGCATAATGAACATGGATCTTCACCTTGTACCAAATATTTTGTAGTCTAAATTTTAAGATAGATGTCTTAAATACATATAACAAAAAACACTTTGATTTTGAACCATATCCTAAAGGTGCCAAATCTTACATCAACAATTAAAAGTTATTGATCTTTATGTTTTTATGTAATTGATGACCATTGTGTTTAATAATATTAAAGGCTTTGATTTGACCTATATATTCTCAACAGGAACTTTGAGTTACAACTAGGAAAACTAGGCACCTAAAATTCATAATTTTATCATTTGAACTATAAATATGCTAAAACAATTTGCTACCTTGTCTGATACTAAATGTTTGAAGCACCAGCTTCAAGACAATAGGATTATGGGTACTTTTGTGTTAAAAGAACTAGAAATTTCTTTATAATATCAGTATGGATAGACTAATTTTCAACCAATTCTTTGTTTGCAAATTAGGAAAGAAACAACTTAGGTGTCACTAAAGTTTGATCTACCATGAAACAACTATTCCTTACATTGGTATTCCTTTCCCTTAAAATCTTCTATTTACTTTTTCATGTTATTGTAATTCCCCTACTTTAATATTCAATATATTTTTCAAGTCGTTGCATTTTATTTAAAAAGAAAACTATTCCCTACATTGCAATCAATTATTTCTTTCTATTGCTTAAATGTTTTATAGATAGAACAAATCTCCTTTTTTTGATAAAAAGAGAAGTTCTCTAGTTTCATCGAAGCTCTTGTTTATTATATTTTTATTCATTAGATGTATCATGAAAATTGCTTCAATTACCCTCACAAGCTCAAGCCAATCTCATATTACAAATCCATACGATAAGTCTAAAGAAGAATGAGGTGTGATGTACACATACTCTCAAATTGTATTACCTCAATTTCTCATGTGATATTTTTATTCTATTTTTTAGCTCTGAGATGATATGAGAGATGGAGGCACTAGAGCTAAATATTAGTTGCCACTATGGAGGCCTTGATAGACAAAATGACAAGGGAAAGTTATTATGCGCAGGGACTTAATGGGCTTCAGCTTTTACCACTTGGTCATGTGGGATCCTGCTACTAAGTATTGCACCATACTGGTCTTAAAAGCATTGTAGTGACAAAGGTTTTCTAAGCATGTTATTGAGTGAATACAAGTTTAATAATATTATTCCTTATTATTTATCACAAATGGTGTAGCTCCATTTTAATGGCACATGTAAAATTGCCTTGCCAAATTTGAAACAAAATTTTGTATGAAAAAGTGTATTGCCTCACTCTATAAGAAAGTTTTACATAAATTTGCAAATATTATTAATTTATTAATACACAAAACAATGCTCTAAAATTGTGAACATATTGTAGACAGTTAGATCTCTATTTAACACAAACATTTTTTTATACTTTCTTATACACATAATGAGAAAAATATGCATAAAAGAAAATTCATTTTATGTTATATATAATTACTATAATTATATTCAAAACATATTTACACACTTATTTTTTCTTTTATGAATATAGTCCCTACAAAGTACATATCTATATGAAATCTACATGTATAGATATGAATAAGGGTGTTTGCTCTATGTCCATATGCTCCACACATAAACATTAATCTCTCTCCAACCATTAAATTACTGTGCAAGTGCATTATTATTTCTATCTATCATGGGTATATAAATGTATCTATTTCTATATGTTGAAAATATGTAGCCAAAGTTTCTAGATTTATAATTTTAATACACCTCAAATATAATTGAGTTTATGTTTAGATTGTGATGTGCTTATAACATATATATATATTCTTGGAATAATAAATGTGTACATTTAGTGATATTTCAAAAAATTTGTAAACATGTTCATCCTAATATGTTGATGTAAACATGGAAATATTGTTTCCTAGTATGTTAAAATAAATCTGAAAATATTAATTTTCTTTTCACACTGTCTATTTATTGGTATTTATCCATTTGTTTCCTTGGTTTTATATAAACATATATTAATTGTTTATCGAGGAACAAATGTGGAGATACACTGCCAATTTGTTATTGTGGGTTATTATTAAGAAATATATTCTTATACAATCTATTTTCCACACATTATTATGCCCTAAATTTGGGATCACGAAATGAATAAAAACATAAGGTCCGTTCCACTGTAATTATTCAAGCATTAAATTATGGTAATTTTTTCAAGCTAGAAGGATTAGTTAACAAAAAGGAGTTTGGATTGGCTAACATTTAATTACTCTGATTATTACAATTTGAACAAATGTGTTTTGTCTTTATTACCAAGTGAGAGTTGATTTATTTACTTAGTTTCAAATGTTACAATTAATGTCTCCTTAATGCAAAACCTCAACAATCAATATTTCCTATATCCCATACATATCAAACCTAATAAATATAGTGATTTACATGCCAATGGAAGAAACTTGTTCTACTCTTTGAATAAGCTTGAAATTTTTATAATGCTTTTTTTTTTTCAATGATAGAAGGGCTAAAGGTGCAGGAGCACCCGAGCTGACAAGTAATCAGCACCACTCAAAAATATTTATCAGTTTATTTTTTTTGAGTTTGAATTGTTTTGGTTGCCATTTCTCGGTTTGGTTAGCTATGATAGGGAAGTTAAAATAAAACCAAATTCTGCAACCTTGATCAATATCTCTCTAGTGTAAATCAAACATAGATTTTTTGATATGCATCAAAGTCTACATTATCTATGTATGAAGATTTCTCAACAAATGCAAAATGGATTCAACTCTCATAATTAAGACACCTACCCATCGAATGGCAGGAGAGAGGAGGGATAATCCCATGTATAGAGTTGAGTTTAGAGGAGAACAAGTTTAAGGTGAAGAAGAATGGAATATGAAATGAAAGAAAAACAAATACAATTGTTGAATCATGTAGTGAAGCCATTCAATGAGAGGAATAGATTTGTTTGACTTAGAAATAATTGAACCAATGTAGATTGATAAATGCAAAAGTGATTTAGGTAAAGTCGATCAGTGCAAGAGTCAAATTAATTATTGACTTGTAGATATGTAAGCAAAATGTGAGAGTGCAGATAGGTCATATGTAGGAAAGAATTGGAATGATTGTAGGATATGTACAAAATGGATTGTCAAACAAATTATATTGGCAGGTGCAAACTCGATTCAGTTTTATACCAGATGAAGCATTGAAGGGGCAGAAAATGCATCAAGGAACGAAGTCAAACAGGTAATCAAATGGTATATAGAGCACCATGAATGGCCAATGGAAGGTCAAACATTTATAATTCAACTTGGTATAGATGAATAGTTTGATTGTAAGGAGTGAATAAAAATAATTTGAGTTGTTATGTTTTTGATAAAGATAAACGAGTTTTACATGGACCCGAAACCAAGAGTTTTACAGAAACTGGCCATCAGCCAACCAAACAGAAACAAACAGCAAAAGAGGGGAACACCTCAAACCAAGATCAAAAGCAGAAAGAAACAACAAAACAAAGTACAGACAAGCACTTAGTTAAGTGAGTCTACCAACTCCTTGTTCTTCTAGATGGTAATCTTATTGATTTCCTCCAAGTCCTCCATGATGAACCTGGAGGTACCCTTATTGTTGCTCTTGGTTCTGGTCCTGGAAGTAGGGCCCATAATTTTGTTGCCTCCCACATCAGAGTCTTAACCACCCAGTTCTTTCTTTCTGTTACTGTCACCAGGATAATCACTATCCATAGGGTTGGATCTGTACTCTGCCACCATGGCATTAATCTTTTCCCACCCCTCCATACTATTTCTCACGGCCTCCTTGCTTATGTCGACCAGATTCTTAAGGTTACTCTTGTTGGCAATATGAAGGAATTGATTATGTGTTGCATTGATGTTTTGTCATTGATGTCAACACTAGCTGTTATGATTGGTTACTGACAGACAAATTCTAGTTACCGATAGAAGAACTAGTGTTACTGATAGAAGGGACTATCAATTGGATACTACCGACATGATTGGATCAATCAAATATGTTTGGTTTAGTGTGTTCAATGTTTCTGGAGTATGTTTTGGTCAGTTGGTATTGACTTGATGATCAGATGCTATCATACATTCTAGTAAGCCTATACCGGTAAGGGTTTAGGGCTTTATTGATAGAGCTTTTACTGAGAATCTTTGACAGGATGCATAAGTGTTGTTGGTGCAGCTTCTAGATGGAATTTAGGATACAGAAGGTGATCTTTGTCTGTGCCTCAACTGATTGGAGACATCGCTTTGGCGTGGTCGATATAATTAGGTTTGGTATCTGTCTAGGTTATAGACCGATATCATGTAACGCATTCTCTACATGTTACTGGGATGATTTACGGATTGGTTAATCTTGTTTTGGTCTAAAGACGACATGGTATATCATTGTAATATGGATGTATGTAATGATCTTATTGTAATATCTTTTAGGTGGCCGACCTAATTGGTTTAGGCCATAGGGTTTGTATAAATTGATGTATGATCTCATTTTAGATCATGGTCCTGAAAATGGAATGAAATGTGTAAATAATGTAATATCATTCAGGTAGAGGATTTGGTCGATCATAGGTGATCGAATTGGGTTTATGTAAGAGTTCAAAGGCCTCTGATGTTGAGCTTAACCGCGACTGTAATCAGGCATGGTAGATGTTATCATTGGCAATTCATTCTTCTGGATTGTTGTCCAATTATATTGAGGTGGTTATAACCTCTCTGTAATCAGTGAGACTCCTTTATATTGAGCAATACGCTCTAGACAGTGTGCCTTCCTACATGTGCAAGCCCCTTATTGTATCACATACTTTCTGCAGAAGTATTATTTGACTATGGGTAGGCAATATTTAAATTCCAAAAATAAAATTTTGGTCAAACTTCTCCCATTTAACCTAGGTTTTTGGAAAAATATGGGAGATTGTTTTTTTTTGAAAATATTTTTGGAAAATATTTTTAGAGGTTTTGGGAGGAGAAGGAATTTCTTGAGCTGGAGAATTGGGCTCTTCTTCAATCTTGCCATGATTGTTGAGCTAGGTAGGTCTTTGGTTTATTTCATTGGCTTCTTGTTTTAAAGAATTTGTTTTGGATTTTTGAAGAAATCTGTTTGTGAAGAAAAAAAGAAAATCTCATCTATTTGGGGGAGAATGAAACAGTTGTAATTTTTAAATTCCAATCCAATCCCCTCTTGTTTTGTTTCCATTCCAAGTTTAGATTATGGTTTCTATGGTTGTTTTAAAATAAAAAATAAACTTGGGATTGACTGTTTACAATAAAAATTTGTTAAAATTCCAAATAATTGTTTTCAACTTCATGCTTTAATCAGAGAGATCTGTTGAGCTTGGTTAAATGGAAATGGAAGAATGAAAGAAATTTTACCAGTCTCAATATTTGGGGCTTTCTGGTGTTTTCATTTTTAAAAAAATAATGTTTATGCTGGTCTTTTGTTATTCTGAAAAATATCCCCATTTTGTTCTGAAAAAAATATAAAAACTTATTTAATGTGGCAAGTGGGGAGCACGAGGCTCAACCCACTCACCACAATGGGGACTATGGTCCCCATTATATGGGGAGCGCTGCCCATAAAGCAGCGTTGTTCCCCATACAATGGGGAACACTCAACCCACGTGGTGGGCCAACCCATGTGGGTTTAAAACTAACTTTTAAATAAAGTTTTTGTTAAGTATTTTTTTTATGTTATGATAAAAAGTTTTAATTTTATTTTAATAAAAGTTTTTTTTTATATTACTTTTTTTTATTAAAAAGTATTAATGATAAATTTTATTTATTAAATTATTAATTAATGTATATATTTAATTAATAAGTAATTAATATATATATTAATTAATGTTTAATTTGCATTTTCTTTTATTAGATGCTTGCAGGAAGTATCTTAATTGGAAAAGATAAAATATTATTTTATTTTATTATTGCATAATTGTTGAAATAAAATATATTTATTAATTGATAAATTTTAAATTATATTTTGTTCAGGAATATATTATTTGAGTAATTGAGAATAAGATGAAATATTTTATCATTGGGAATTTTGAAAATTTAAACGATATACTATTGGAAATATTGGAAATTTAATAATGTATCGTTTGGAAAATTTGTAAGATAATGATATTTCATTTAGTAAAACAAATGGTTTAGTTTATATTTTTCCTCTATATTGAGAAATAGACAAATGGTACTATTGCAATTGAGGTATTGTATTCACCTTGTAATGGTGATTTTTCTGTTAATGTATTTAGAAAACTTAGACCATTTAGAAAACTGGATCGACTTTTATGTCTAAATCAACATGGGAAAAGATTGTATCTACCGATTATTGCTTATGCAAGTTTAATTTCTGTATTCTCTTTTGCTTAAGTAATGGCAAGACCTTGTTTTGTTTGATAGGACCCTATCGTATGGATTGATTTGGGGTACCTGTTTCAGTCCTCGGTCTCAAGTTTGACTGTTTCTTTGTGGTGGTGTCGTAATTGGTCATATCCTTTGTGCGGGTGTCGAATGATGATTTGTGGTTGACCATAGTTGGTCAGGTCTCTAGTTAGAGTACCGTCTGTCAGTGCACCTCTTATGAAGTCATGTTTGACCAAATGGTTGTTCCTTCCATTTTGAACTCCGTTTGCTTGACCATGTGTGTTCCTTGGATTTTGAGTTCATCTGAGTATAGTCTAGTGTCGTATGGGAAAGTGACTTTCACTTGTGGGCTATGCCTAAAGTGGCTACTGGGTAACCCATCGAAAGTGTGTCTAAAAAGTGATAACCCAATAGTAGATTAGAATGGTAATCTCTAAGTGAGATAATTGTGCCTCACACATGGGATGAGTGCTAACACAGACTCGACATGTTGTGAGAAGGCCTGAGATGGCAAACCATCATTCTTGTCGTCATGAAAGGATGTGTGGGTCCACATGATGCTTGCATGGGTCAGAGGTTCGGATTAGGTTGCTAGGGTAACCCAGTGTATGGTGCCAGAACCTATGAAGACTTACCTTGGTAACCATACCACGTTGTGTGATGACACTTGTCCCTTACGTTCACTAGTGTGTTGTGTGTTGTCTTGATAGGAGCATTTTTGTGGAGTCGTCCTATTGTTTATACCCTTGTGAGTACCTGGTTTCATGCTAGACCTTGGGTTGCGATGACTTAGTTTTGTGGATGCTCTAGTGGACCTTTGTATTTGCTTCTTTTAGGTTCAGTTGGATCCTTCCTATTCAGGGATCATTTATGTATTTATTGACCGATGTGGTCATTTGTATATTGGTTATGTTTTGCCTTGATGGTAGGATTGTAAATGATGTGAACCTCATGTATTCTTAACTTATTTAATTATCAGAGGGGTCTTGCAGTTGAGCTGACCCGGAGATGTAGCCCTCTAAGGGTGAACTCCAAGATCAATTTGGTGTTATGAGATGCTTTTGTTCTTATGTTTCATGTTTAATGTTAGCATGTATGAATGACATTTTGATAGAATGTACAAGTGGATTAGATGAGATTAATCATAAATGCATGTTTGTAGTCGTCTTTAAAATGCAGTAAACTGGATCATGAAAGAATGTAGATTAGAATAATGGAATATATTCAGTTATTGTTAAGTAAATTAATTATGCATGGAAAGATCTCATTAATTTATGATGAAATTAAAGTGTGTTATAAAATTAGATGCATGGCTTATATTTAAATGAATAGCTTGAATGTAAGGTATGAATAAATCTTAATGGATGAACATTATCATGTGATCTATAATTTTATCTTACTGAAAGAAATTATCCTTGTTTAAAGTATTATCTCGTTATTAAGATAATCAGCTTATTGGATTAATTAGTGTGAGTTAAGTTAAATGTGGAATTAAGTCATCACGTTGGGAAACCCTTTAGGTGCTAGTTGATGTCTTCCGCTGTATAATCTGAACTTTGATATCTCGTTGTATCATTGTGTTGTGTTTAACTTAAAAAAAAAAAAATTATTGCACTCCTTTTGTGTGTTTTAGCTTTATCTCTTCGGGGTTTCCTGGTGGGGCATTACACTTCCCACCGTGGTTTTTCCCTTTATCGGGTTTTCCACATATAAATCATGGTGTTATGTGGTATGGTTGCATTGTATTAATTCTTTGTTTCTTTCTTAAATTTTATTGCTTACAGATATTTGTTTCTGATATTCAGGTATTCAATGTTTATGTGCTCCGGTTAGAGGTTATAAAGTGGTTTGATTAATATAATCTATTAACAACTAATTCACCCCCCCCCGCCCCTCTTAGTTGTCCACCGGTTATTCTAACAATTGGTATCTTATATTTGGTCCTCTTTTACAAAATCTTAACTTCTTGAGGTAGATCCTATGGCAATTAATAATTCAAATCCACCGATAGCTATTTTCAAAAGAGAAATCCCTAAGCTTGATGGAAAAAACTATGGGATATGGAAAATCCGAATGGAGACTCATCTTAGATGTCTTGGTAAGGATATTTGAGAGATCACTGAGAAATGATATATACCTTATGATCTGACATCGGGCAATCCTTCTCCAGCAAACTTGGACAAAAATATAAAAAATGAAGCCCTCTTATGTGCACTCACTGATCAACAAATCATGGGATTGACTAATAAATCATCTACAAAGTTTATGTGGGATAAATTGCAAAATCTAAATGAAGGTGACCCTACTATCAAAATTGCCAAAATTGATGGTTATCCGGTAAGATATGAGAACTTGAAGATGGAAGAAAATGAAAGAATTGCTACATTTATGGAAAGAGTAAATGAGGTTGTCATGGGAATTCAATGTTGTCAAGGATCTCTGAGTGAAGATGAAATAGTTTCTAAAGTTTTGAGAGCCCTACCACCGGCTTACAAGATGAAGGCTACTACAATTAATGAATTGAGAGAAATGGCAAACACTTCAGCTAACAAAGACATTCTAATTAGGAAGTTATCTATTTTTGAGCTTGAAGAATTGGGACCCTCTAGAATTGCAAAATCTGAACCTGCTTTTTATGCATCATCATCTACCGAAAAGTGATTGGAAATTCCTATATGCAAAATAATTGGAAGATATGAGGAAAGAGGATGAAGAATTTGAGCAACTTGAAGCCTTATTTGCTAGAAGAGTACCTAAAGGATCGACATGAAGTAGCACCTTTTAAATGTTTTGCATTAATAAGATTGATCATTTGCATCTAGATGTCCTGAAAGGAATGCAAGATTTGAAGAAAGAGTTAAGAAATAATTTAAGCCTAATTAGAACAAATATAGATTCAAGAAAAACAAACTATGCTACATAGCGGATGAGGAAGGAGTAAGTGATGACTTAGATGATGAAACAATAAAGACTCTGCAAGTGGATTCGGCAATGGAAAGGAATGGGTGTTCTATGCTATAAAGGAAGATGAACCAGAACCGATTATCAAGAATGAAGAAAAGGCCCTGGTAGAAAAAGTTGAAGACAAGGATGAATGGATAATTGATAGTGGATGCTCACATCATATGACTGGATATAAAAGAAATTTTTTGTACTTGCAAGAATAAAATGGCGGTCAAGTCTGATTTGGGGATGACAAAGCTTCTATGATCAAAGGTAGAGGTATTATTTCTCTGGATGGTAAGTATAATACTTACAATGTTTACTATGTAGAAGGTTTAAAGCACAATCTTTTAAGTGTTGGTCAATTGGTGGATAAGGGATTCCAACTTCAATTCAAAGATAGTAAATGCAAAATCATTAAGAGACCTATTTTGGAGATTGCAACCATTACTCAGACTAGAGATAATATCTTTCACTTGAACACCAGTGATAAGACATGTTTGATCGCTCATATTTATGACAGTTGGTTATGGCATAAGAGGTTGTGTCATGTTAATTTTGATTGTATTTTTAAGATCAGTTCAACAAAGGCAATTAGAGATATACCTAAGATTATAAAGCCTCATAATCTGGTACACAAGGAATGTCAATTGGGAAAGAAAGTTAGAACTTCTTTTAAGAGCATACATGATAAATCTAATGGTGTGCTTGATTTGATTCATACTGACTTATGTGGTCCAACAAAGACCGAAATCTTTCAAGGTGATAGGTACTTCATGCTAATAATTGATGATTATTCTAGAATGATGTGGGTGACTTTTCTAAGGGAGAAGTCTAAAGCTTATGAGAAATTCAAGATCTTTAAAGCAATGGTGCAAACATAAACTAGATTGAAAATTAAATGTCTGAGATCAGATCAAGGCGACGAGTTCACATCTCATGAATTTTTAACAGTTTTTGTGAGATAAATGGAATTAGGAGACAATTATCTGCACCTCGAACTCCTCAGCAGAACAAAGTAGTGGAAAGGAAGAATAGAACCATTTTGGATGCATCAAGAACCATGATGATTGAAGCCAAATTGCCTCAAATCTACTAGAGAGAAGAAATGATTACAAGAGTCTACACATTCAACAGAGTTCATATCAAAGGTGAAAGCGGTAAGACTCCTTATGAATTATGGTTTGGACATACACCTATTCTTAAAGATTTCAGAATTTTTGGAAGTAAATGTTATATCAAAAGGGATGATTAAATTGGGAAGTTTGATCCTAGATGTGATTAATATAATCTGAGAATGCCTCAATCAGTACAAGACACTGAGACATTTACACCAGTATAATCAGAATATTCAATTGTGACTGTTGAACAAAACAAAGAACCTGAAGTTCAGAAGACACCAAGGTATGTAAGATATAATCATTCTGAAGATCAAATTATTTTGAAGATCAAATCATTGGAGATAGGAACAAGGGAGTTATGACAAGAAGAAGACTGGCAAATGAAGAGGTGTGTCTTATTTCTCAAATTGAACCGGCATCTGTTATTGAAGCTTGTAAAGATGAATATTGGTTAAAATCTATGGAAGATGAATTAAATCAGATAGAGAAGAATAAGACTTAGACTTTAGTTCCCCGGCCAAAAAATAAGAATGTTATTGGAACTAAATGAGTTCTCAGGAATAAACTAAATGAGGATGGTCAAGTTGTAAGAAACAAGGCTAGACTGGTTTGTAAGAGATATTATCAAATGGAAGGAATTGATTATGGTGAGACATTTGCACCTGTAGCTAGAATTGAATTTGTTAGACTATTTCTTGCCTATGTAGCATACAAGAACTAGAATGTCTATAAAATGGATGTTAAATGTGCATTTTTGAATGGTGAACTTGAGGAAGAAGTATACATTAAGCAGGCTGATGGATTTTTACTGACATGTGACAAATATATGGTTTGCAGGTTAAGGAAAGCATTATATGGATTAAAACAAGTTCCTAGAACTTGGTATACAAGGTTGGATAAATATGTTTTGAAGCTTGGTTTTACTAAAGGTAATGCTGACAGTAATTTATATTACAAGATCACTGATGATGATATTCTGATTATTGAAGTATTTGTTGATGATACTATTTTTGGAGGTGAAGATAAATTGTGCATGGAATTCTCTGATAATATGAAGAATGAATTAGAAATGTTTATGACTGGTGAGATGAGATTTTTCTTAGGTTTGCAGATTACTCAAACTAACAAAGTCATTTTTTATGTGTCAAACGAAGTATCTAAGGGAATTATTGAAGAAGTTTGGTATGGATAATTCCAAACCAGTAAGTACTCCTATGGTGACAAGTGAGAAATTATCTATGAAAGACACATCTGCACCAGTAAATTCAACAAGGTATAAGTCTATGATTAGTGGCTTGTTATATCTAACTCACACTAGACCGGATATTATGAATGTAGTAAGTATTGTTTCAAGATATCAAATTAATCCTAAAGAAAATAATGAATGTGCAGTAAAGAGGATATTCCGATATTTGCAAGGAACAACATAATATGGCTTATGGTACTCTAGAGATGATAACTTCACTTTATGTGCATATACAGATGTAGATTATGCAGGAGATACTGATGACAGGAAGAGCACTTCTGGTGGAGCTTTCTTTCTTCGAAAGAAAGTGGTTTCATGGATCAACATAAAACAATCATGCATTTCTTTATCTACTACAGAAGCTGAATATGTTGCAGCAACAACTAATTACACTCAAGTCTTGTGGATGAAGCAAATGTTGAAGGATATCAAGGTAAATTGCAGTGAACCGGTAGTTATCTATTATGATAACTCTGTAGCTATTGACATATCTAAGAATCTGTATTTCACTCTAAGACTAAGCACATATGAATAAAATATAACTTTATGAAAGAAAAAGTGGAAGAAAAGGAAGTCAAATTGGTTTATATGAACACTAAAGAGAAAATTGTAGATATATTCACTAAACTGCTATCTAAGGAATCATTTGAATAGTTGAGAGACAAGTTAGGGGTATCTACCCCTCTGGAAAAAACTTAATTGATGGAGTAGAGAATCAGTCTTGTATGCATCATCAACTTTATCCTTTGCTCTAGATTGATGTAGTGGTACTACTACTCAGGGGGGGTAGTCATCTTTGAGATTCACATGATTTTGATATCTATTTCATATTTTTGGCATTGATGTCAAAGGGGGGGAGATACATAATGTGAAAAATAATTTCATAATATATCATAGAGGAGAGAGATTCAGATCAGTTTCAGATTGGTCTGCACCCCTCAGAGGGAGTTGCTGGGATTTTTCAGTTTTTCATTGTTATATCTTCTATGAGAAATTTTTGGCATTTCTTAGCACTTAGATGTTTTCTTTTTTCACATCTAGTGTTTCCATCAATGCCAAAGGGGGAGATTGTTGGCAATATGAAAGAATTGATTATATTTTACATTGATGTTTTGTCATTGATGTCAACACTAGATGTTATGATTGGTTATCGGCAGACAAATTTTGGTTATCGGTAGAAGAGCTAGTGTTACCGACAGAAGGGAATATCAGTTGGATACTCCTGACATGTTTGGATCAATGAAATATGTTTGGTTTAGTGTGTTGCATGTTTTTGGAGTATGTTTTGGTCAGTTGGTATTGACTTGATTATCGATTGCTATCATACATTTTAGTAAGCCTATACCGGTAAGGGTTTAGGGCTTTACCAGTAAAGCTTCTACTGAGAATATTTGAAAGGATGGATAAGTGGTGTTGGTGAGGCTTCTAGATGGAATTCATGATGTATAAGGTGATCTTTGTTCATGCCTTGATTGATTGGAGACATCACTTTGGTGTGGTGGATCTAATTAGGTCTGGTATCTATCTAGGTTGTGGACTCATATCATGTAACGTGTTCTTTACACGTTACTAGGATGATTTATGGATTGGTTAATGTTGTTTTGGTCTAGAGACAACATGGTATATCATTGTAATATGGATGTATGTAATGATCTTATTGTAATATCTTTTAGGTGGCCAACTTAATTAATTTATACCTTAGGGTTTGTATAAATTGATGTAAGAACTCATTGTAAATCATGGTCATGAAACAGGCCTCCGGTATTGAGCTTAACTGGGACTGTAATCAAGCATGGTAGATGCTATCATTGGTAGTCCATTCTTCTAGATTGTTGTCCAATTATATTGAGGTGGTTATAACCTCTATGTAGTCAGTGAGACTCCTTTGTAATGAGCTATACGCTCTAGGCAGTGTGTGTTCCTACATGTGCAGGCCCCTTATTGTATCACATACTTTCTGCAATGGTATTATCTAACTGTGGGTAGGCTTCCCACCATGGTTTTTCCCTCTACCAGTTTTTCCACATATAAATCACGGGTTATGTCATATGGTTGCATTGTGTTAATTCTCTGTTTCATTATTAAGTTTTATTGCTTACCAGTATCTGTTTCTCTACTATTCTGGTATTCAATGTTTATGTGCTCTGATTAGAGGTTATAAAGTGCTATGTAGTCAGTGAGACTCCTTTGTAATGAGTTGTACACTCTAGGTAGTGTGTGTTCCTACATGTGCAGGCCCCTTATTGTATCACATACTTTCTGCAATGGTATTATTTGACTGTGGGTAGGCTTCCCACCATGGTTTTTCCCTTTACCAGGTTTTCCACATATAAATCATGGGTTATGTCGTATGGTTGCATTGTGTTAATTCTCTGTTTCATTATTAAGTTTTATTGCTTATCGGTATCTGTTTCTCTACTATTCTGGTATTCAATGTTTATGTGCTCTGATTAGAGGTTATAAAGTGGTTTGATTAATATAATCTATTAACAACTGATTCACCCCCCCTCTTAGTTGTCCACTGGTTATTCTAACAATTCTTGATTTCCCCCATAGACTGCTCAACCTTCTCAATTATTTGCTCATGATTACATTTCATAGCCTCCACATCATGGGAAATCTTCTAGGTCATGATCATGAGTTTCTCTGTTTCATTTGGCTTAGGCAAACTAGTGAAGATATCACTTATCTCCTTAATCCCATCTTTGAGGGTATCAATCTCCATCCCCACCCACTTCCAGTAGTTCTCATGACTTCTAGTCACTTCCATCACTAGGTTCATCATAGTACTATCCTTCTATAAGCCACTATCCACATCTTTGGGTAGAGTCCCCTTCTTCTCCTTCAGGACATGAAGAGGAATGTCTAGCTTGATTTCCCGATCAAAGGTCTTGGTACCATAGTCTTTAGCAGCCTACTTCTTCCTTTTGGAATAAGGCTCAGTTTGAGAGACCATCTTGCTAGCTGATTTGTACTTACTTGCAGCCCATCTAGGGGGGTTCTTACTGCTATGGGTTCAGGAGTGACCAACATCTAACCCTCTTCATTCAACTTGTAATCAGGGTCAACAAGAGGTTTGGCGCTCCCACTATCCTCAATCTCCATATCCATAACAGAGACATCTTGAACATCAGTAATAGGGATTTGGCTTTTCTGAGAGAGAGAGAGGGCACAACTTCATGGGCTTTGACATACTCCATAATGAGCACAATAATCCCTTTATGGAGGACCGGATTATTTGGATGCTTGACATGTTTTTCAAGACTATTCTCCAACGAAGAAACGAGATAGAATGGAATCGATATAACTTTGTCATGCCTAAAGTGATTAAAAATAGTAAAATGATAAAAAAAGATGTTGGTATATCTGCCATCAAGCGTAATGTACCTAATGATTAACTCAGCCATATCCACCTAGGGAGCTATTAATTATTTTTTGTTGTAGCCACCATCCACCAATTTGTTAACTCTTAATCGCTCCTTATATTTATAAAAAAAATTAGCAATGTTTTCCTCCCCAGTTTTTCTGTCTCTGTAAAACCTTCTACCATTCATAGCCAAACCTATAACCATAGCCACCAAGGTTTCATCCACCTGGTAATTAGCACCATAAGCCGTCAAAATCCCTTTCTTACACCCATTGACAAATTTTTATGTGAGAAGAGGAGAAGAGCCATGGAGTTTGTCCAAGAAGGGAACCATTTCCCCATCAACAATTTCCTACCACACCTCCTTATTTTTCTTCCATTTATCAAAAGTGGGTTGTTCTTTCCTATTGTTTCCCCCATCCATAATGGTCCAAGTCGCAAAATAGAAGTAGGAAATGGGTCACACAAGACAAGTCTCCAAATAGGATTAGGACAGGGGCCACACAAGAATACAAAAAATCTAGAGACAAGGGAAGTTTCTAGATTTTTGAATAGGGAAATCGAAATGAAACCATTTCTCCAACAACTTAATCAAATCATGATTATTCTTCATAAATTACCACAAGTGGATGGTACCATCATATGCTAGGTCACACAAGTTTTTTGGGAAAGAGTCTCGATTGCTCCACCATTTTGCCTCCACGTAGCCCACCGCCATATTGGCCAATAAATCTGTTGCTTTATTGCCTTCCCAAAATACATGAGAGATTTTGAATTTATCCAACTCTTTAATCATGTCACAGTAGTCTTTGATCAAGTTGGAAATAGTCTAGCTAGGATCCGTACACCCATTCAAACAATTGGTAATGTTAAGTGAGTCAGATTCCAACCAGACCTCTCTAAATCCTTCCCTTTTATCCATGTGTAACCCTACATGAGCAACGCTTGCCTCGGCAAAATGGTTGGACTAGGTGCCCAGAGGGAGCGCCACCGTAGAAACCAGAAGACCCATATGATTCCTATCCACTCCTCTACACCGAGCTGGCCCAAGATTCCCTTTAGTCGCCCCGTCCACATTGAGTTTGATCCATCCCATAGGGGGGGATTCCATAGAACATTTTTCCTGCATTGTTTAATTTTGTGCATAGGAATGGAGATATTCCATCCAATTTGCCACCGTTTGATAATATCCCACACATCCTAAAGAGTAGGGAGAGGATGGTCGGTTCTTCTACTAGGGCAGGAGTGAATAAAATTCTCCTTGATAGCACTCCTAATTATAATAGCCACAACAAGCACATGAGATTCCAAATCTCTAAAAACTCTATTGTTTCTTTCTTTCCAAATACCCCAAGCAATATGAGGAAGAGACATATTCTAGAGGACTCCCAAAGCCTGATTGTTGAAGGGGCACTTCCATTCAAACCACAACCTTTGAACAAAATCAGGGAAGACCCAATCAGTGTTCCAAATATCAAGAAAGAAACTCCAGATTTCCATAGAAAAAGAGCAATGAAGCAACAAACATCCAACACTTTCCTCTGCTTATTTGCATAGGAAGCATCTATTAGTAATAGGAAGACCTCTTTTGCAAAGGTTGTCAATGGTAGAGATCTTACTCTTCATGAAAAGACAAAAAAAAATGTTAATTTTTCAGAGTTAAAAGCTTATTCCAGATACCAACCCAGAAGAGGGAAGGAGAGAAACTTCTGGAGATGAATTTGTAGGCATTAGCAACCTTGAATTTCCTAGAAGAGGAGAAATTATAGAACACTTCATCCTCCACATGAGAGTGAGGGATATGAATATGGTTTAACTAAGGATGCAAAGGTATCAAAGCATCATCCACAAATTTGAGATCTAACTAAGCTCCATCCCTAATATAATCAGCCACCCAGGAGCCAATTTTTTTGAGACATAATTCTTTGAAAGGAGGAGTCCAAACAGAATCTGAAAGGGGGCCATCACCAATCCACCATTCCTCCCAAAATCTAATTTTAGTTCCTTTCCCCAGCACCCATCTACAACCATGCAAGATAATATTGGTGGTACCAAAGAAGTTGCTCCATAAATCAGAGACAAAATTGGGAAGGTCATAAGATTCAAGCATGTTTTGGATACCCTGGATGTGGTATTTATGTTTGAAAATATCAATCCATTCATTTTTCTCTATAAGGCATCGCCACATTTGCTTGACCATCAAGGCTTTATTGAATTCTCTCATATTTCTAATGTCCAACCCCCCATGGACTTGGGAAGGAAAACTTGTTTCCAAGCCACAAGATGCAACCTATTCTTAGTTTCAGTCCCTGTCCACAAATTTTTTTTTTGAATTCTTTCTAGTCTATCTGCAATTTTGACATAATTTTGAATAAACTCATAGCATACACTGGGAGGCTCTGTAGCGTAGCTTTGAGAAGCTGGAGCTTAGCTGCCTGGCTTTAAAAAGTACCTTTCCTCCTAGCCAATTTATCCTAGAATCTATCAATAAGATTCACCCAGAAGGAATCAGGGGTTGGGCCATGGCAGAGGGGAAGGCCTAAATAAGAGTCAGGTAGAACCCCAACTTTACATCCCAGAATCATGGCAATCTTCACTTTCCTGTGATCTGGGGTGTTAAAGAAAACAAAGGAACTTTTAGCCGCGCTAATTTTTTGTCCATTACCTTGTTCATAAGTATCTAGAGTCTTTTTTAAATTCTTAGCTTCCTTAACTGAACTTTCCTCCATCAACAAAGTATCATCCATGAATTGTTGGTGAGAACAAGTAGAGGCCTGAGAAGAGGGAGGTAAGCCCAAAAGATTAACTTTTCTAACTTCCCTTTGGATAATTTTATTGAGTGCTTCACTCATCAGAATGAAAAGGAAAGGAGATAAAGGATCCCCCTATCTAATGCCACTCAACGCAGAGAAGAAACTAGAGGCAACACCATTGATCAAGACTGAAAATTTGGGAGTGGACACACATTGATCAATAATCTAGCTGAAATTATCTCTAAATCCAAACACCCTAAGAATTCTGAGAAGAAAACTCCAATTGACTCTATCAAAAGATTTCAATAGATCCAATTTCAGAAAAAAAAAAACTAGGTTTTTTATTGATAGATAAGGAGTGAATGTTCTCATGCACCACAATTATGGACTCCAAAATCTGTCTCCAAGGAACAAATCCATTCTGGTGTTTTGAAATTAAAGAGGGAAGGTATTTCTTAAGCCTAAGAGCCAGGATCTTGGTGAAAATTCTATAAATGGAATTGCATAGACTAATAGGTCTAAAATCCTGAAAAAGAACAGGCATTAGGTTTCTTGGGAATGAGGACAAAGAAGGTGGCATTCAGCTCCTTCAGAAGAGAGTGAGACCGAAAAAGTTCTTGCGCTGCTATGACCACATTAGAGCCTAAAATCTACCAAAAGTTTTGAAAGAAGAACAAAGGGAAACCATTAGGGCCAGGGACTTTGTTACCTTCAAAAGAGAAGACCGCATTGCAAACTTCATCATGAGAAGGGATTCTGGTTAACTCCATGTTCATATCCTGATAGACAATGTTGGGAACTTCCTTCAAAATCTCATCTTGGGCCAAAGCATTAAGAGGGTCATCAACCGATAAGAGATTATTGAAGTAATTGATGGCTTCCTGGAAAATATCTTCATTCTTATCAATCCATCTCTGGGCAACCTAAATTTTACTGATTCTATTAGCAGGCCTAGCTTGAGGGTCATTATATAAAAAAACTTAGTATTTTTGTCACTGCTTTTAAGCCATAAGGCTCTAGATCTCTGCTTCCAAAATTCCTCCTCTTTAGCAATAATATCATGCAGTTTAGTTAAAATCTCAACTTATTTGTTCAAGATGTCATTATCAAACCCGAAATCTTGGATATGTTCTGAACCTCCTCAAGATCCTGCTTGAGCTTATCCTTAATTTTTAAAATATTACCAAAAGAGAATTTGTTCCAATGTTGAACATTGGACTTGACATTGGATAGTTTCTTGGCAATACGAAACATGGTCGTACCCTAGATATCAATATTCCACCACTCCATAATTTTATCATGGATGTTAGGGGCCATCAACCACATTTTCTCACATCTAAAGGGGTACGCATTTCTACTAGACAACATAGTCACTGAAAGACAAATAGGGAAGTGATCAGATCCTAATCGGGTCAAGGCATTGAGTTTACAAGAAGCATTTTGTATGCAGTCAGGAGAGACAAGGCCTCTATCCAGCTTAACCTATATGAGGTCATCCCCACTTCATCTATTATACCAAGTGAATTTGTCCCCAATAAGATCCAGGTCCAATAGGCTCAAAGAACTAATCATATCAGCCAGGTCTTGTCTATTGTCAATAGAAATAGGCATGCGCCCAAATTTCTCCAAGTTTAAGAGAGGGGTGTTGAAATCACCCATAATAATCCATTTCTCATTAGGGAAAAGTGATCTAGCCTAAAAAATGGAAGACCAGAGAACTTTCCTAGCAAATCTCCCATTAGGAGCATAGATGTTGGAAATAATCCAAGAGGATCCATCTTTAAGATTATAGAATCTAGTAGCAATGTGATTAGGAGAAGAGAGAACCACCTTATCACATAACAGTCTCAGATTCCAAAGGGTGGCAATAGTGCCAGAAGCACCATTCACATCAACACAATGAACACCACAATCTCTAAAAATCGCCAATTTAATCTTTTCCACTTCACAACTAGGTATTTTAGTCTCTTGAACAAGGCAAAATATCTGGCTTATGATCCCTAACCAGGTTGGATAGAAGGTCATACTTATGGGGATGATTCAATCCCCTTATATCCCATGAAATAATTTTCATTTAGCAAGAGAGGGGGATCCCATCCCCATTTCTAGTAACATTCGACTCTGGGCTCTGTCCACAATGGAAGCCCGACTCTTCCTATCTCTACTAGCTACATTGGGTGGCCTCCCCACTCCTCGTGAATCCAACCCACAGTCTGCTATTAGAGGAAAGAGGTTTTTTTTTTTTTGTCTTGCATCAAATAGTATCACAATCAAATGTTTTGAATGCATAGGTAGAGTATCGAAAGTGGAGTGATGTGTATTGGCGTTGGATAGAGACAACAATTAGAAATATGGAATAATAAAAAATATATATTCCTAATTTCTTCTCACCTTCAGAATAGCACTTTTTCTTTGTGAGAAAGTTTCAATTTTCTTTTAAGGAGTTCTTATTTGTGAGAAAGTTTATGTTTTCTTTTAAGGAGTTCTTCTTTGTGAGAAAATTCCCGTTTTCTTTTAAGGAGTTGAGTGGGATATTTCTATGTTGGTGGCAGATGCATTTAGAATAATTTCTATATATATCTATGTTTCCACTGAAGGCAGAAGTGTTGTAATTGTTGGTGTTGTGTTTTACAAAATTCATATTGCAAAAGAAGAATGTGAAGTTTGTAATTATTTTCTACTGAACAATAAGAATACCAATACCTTTCCTTGTGGATGTTACCTTGTCATTTTGTCAAGGTTTTACCACATAAATTCATGTCTTTTGTGTTGTTTTGATGAATATTTATTTTCCTCAATATTTCTTTGCATCTAACTTGTTTTAAAATATTTAATTATCTGGGATTTTTGTCTCCTCTTGCACAACAAGTGGTATTAGAGTAATATTTTTTTGCAGTGGTTGTTTTAGAATTTGGTGTTGATTTTTCAAACATCAAATGGAAAAGGCTCTGAATGCTAGGTTTGAGGTAGATAAATTTAATAGAAAAAATAACTTTGAGATATGGAAGCTCAAGACATGATATTTGATAGTGCGGCAAGGATTGCACAAGGCATTGGCTAGAAAATCAAAGAAACCTACAAATATGTCCAATGAGGATTGACAAGATCTGGATATGAGAGCTCTAAGCACAATTTGGTTGTGTTTGCTAGACAAGGTTCTCTTTAATATTGTTGGAGAAAATACAATAATATGTTTATGGAGCAAAATGGAGAGTGTTTACATGACAAATTCTTTGACAAACCAGATTTACTAGAAGAGGCAACTGTATAGTTTGTGAATGAAGGAAGGTACAAAAATTATCGATCAATTAAATGTTTTCAATACCCTTATTTGTCAATTGGGTAGTATGGATGTAAAAATAGAAGATGAAGACAAAGCAACCACACTGTTATGTTCTTTGCCCGAATCATGAAATCACTTAGTCACTTCCATTAGCTTTAGTATAATTGTCTTTGTTGAATTTGATTCTATTGTGGGAGCTTTTTTGTTTGAAGAGGTACAAAGAAATTCTAATGTAGAAGCCTCCACATCAGAAAAAATGGTAACTAGAGGTCGATCCATAGAAAAGGGGG
The DNA here is from genome assembly GCF_030272615.1 of Cryptomeria japonica. NCBI lineage: Eukaryota > Viridiplantae > Streptophyta > Pinopsida > Cupressales > Cupressaceae > Cryptomeria > Cryptomeria japonica. Next base: position 162,932,489 of record NC_081406.1, read on the forward strand.
AGGGTTCGAGAGATAAATCCAGATCCAAGTGAAGAGGCAAAAAGGGTATGACATTTTGGTATTGTAATAAGTCAAGGCATCTCAAAAAAGATTGTTGGAAGAGGAAAGAGGAGAATTATAGATCTAAAAAGGAAGAAAAATATGTTGATAGGTTTAGGTATGGTTGGTGAAGTGTTATCTGTTTGTAATATCTTATAGCATCAAGATGAATGGATTTTGGAATCTGATGCTTATAATCATATGTGTCCACATAGGAGTTGGTTTTCCACCTACCAACCTATTGATGGAGGTGTTGTTCTTATGGGAAATGATTATTATTGTAAGATTGTTGGAATTGGGAGCATTACAATCAATATTTTTGATGGTGTTGTAAAGATGTTAACATAGGTAATACATGCACTAGAACTGAAAAAAATTTGATTTCCTTGGGTGTTTTGGATTCTAGTGGTTATAAATTCTCTTGTCAAGGTGGAGTTCTTAAAGTGTCTAAGGTAATTTTAGTGGTCATGAAGACTATAAAATTTGGAAACCTTTGCAAGCTAGAAGATGATGAATTTACTCATTTATGGTATCAGCAATTGGGTCATATGAGCGAGAAAGGGATAAAGGTACTAGTAAACCATAAGTTACTTCCAAGTTTAAAATATTTGAATTTGAATTTTTGCAAGCACTGTGTCTTTGGGAAGCAATGTAGATAGAAGTTTAAATCAAGTAGCCATACAAGTAAAGGTGTTCTAGACTATGTAAATTCAGATGTTTCAGGTCCATCCCCTATAGTTTCTTTTAGGGGAGCATCATATTTTGTGACATTTATAGATGACTACTCCAGAAAGGTATGGGTATATTTTATTAAAAGAAAATCAAATTATGTGTTTGGTGTATTCAAGTAGTTTAGAGTTTTGGTTGAAAAGAGTACTGGAAGATCAATCAAGTGTTTAAGAACAAACAATGGAGGTCAGTTCACATCTTTGGAGTTTGAAAATTATTACAAGGAAGCCCAGATTGTAAGGTATAAAACTACGATTTACACTCCTTGGCAAAATGGTGTTCCTGAATGCATGAATAAGACTCTTCTAGAGAGATAAAGGAGCATGCTCAATAATGCCAAATTGTAGCAAGAGTTGTGGGGAAATATTATCAATACAACATGCTATCTGATAAATTGGTCACCATCAGTTGCAATAGATTGTAAGACTCCTGAAGAGGTATGGACAAGTTATTCATATGTTTATTCAAATTTGAATATTTTTTTTGTGATTCTTATGCTCTTGTTTCTAAGGATCAATGTTCTAAGTTAGACCCTAAATCTAGTAAATATCATTTGTTGGTTATGGTGATGGTGTTAAGGGATATATATTGTGGGATCTTACTAACCACAAAATCATCATTAGAAAAGATGTAGTATTTGATGAATCTTCTCTAACAAAATCAGATATTCTAGAAAATAATTTGAAATAGGAGAAAGTACTCCAATGTCAACAAGGCTAGTTGGAGACTCAACCATCTACCAAAGAGATGGAGCAAGAAAATCCTTCTAAAGAATAAGGTGCGGATTTACAAGACATCCAATAAAGTGTGGAAACACCAAAACCATCTCTAAGCAGATCTCCATGAGCCAAATATCCTCCTAAAAGATATGATGATTTTGTTTCATCAGTTACTTTGATATCTAATGATGGGGAACCAGGTTGTTATTAGGAAGCAGTGAATGACACTAAAAATGCTAAATGGAAAATAGTAATGAAAGAAGAAATGGAAGCCTTGGAGAAGAATAAGACATGAGACTTGGTAGAAACTCCAAAGGGTAGAAAACTTGTGGGTTGCAAGTGGTTTTACAAACTGAAAAAGGGTGTTGATGATAAATTGTAAGGTACAAAGTAAGGTTGGTAGCAAATGGATATTCTTAGAAAGAAGGTATTGATTTTCATGAGGTTTTTTCACCAGTTGTTAAGCTTGTTTCTATTCGGGTTGTATTAGCATTAGTTGCATTACTTGACCTTGAGATGGAGTAACTAGATGTTAAAACAATATTTTACATGGAGATTTGGATGAGGAGATATATATGGAGGAATCAGAAGGTTTTGTTCAAGATTTCAATAGGAAATTTGTTTGCAAACTCAATAAGTCATTTTATGGCCCGAAGCAGTCATCCAAGCAGTGGTATAAGAAGTTTGATTCCTTAATGGTGAGCCAAAATTTTTAATAAGTCAGTATGACCATCGTGTTTACTTTAAAAGTTTGAAAAATGACTTATTCATTATCTTGGTATTATATGTTGATGATATGCTTGTAACAAGTAAAAGCATGGTTGGAATCAATAAGTTAAAGTTGCAGTTGGCTAGGATATTCGATATTAAAGATCTAGGAGTAGAAAAAAAAAATTTGGGCATAGAGATACATAGAGATGAGGAACATGGTAAGATTTTGTTACCATGGAAGAAATATATGGAAAAGATCCTCATAAGATTTGGTATGAAAAATGTGAAACCTATAAATATCCCTTTGGCTTCCCATTTTAAGATTTCTTCAAGTTTATGTCCTAGTACTAAGGAAGAAAAGGATTATATGTCTTGTGTATCGTATGCTAATGCAGTAGGAATTTTAATTTATGTGATGATATGTACAAGAATGAATATTTCACATGCAATTGGTGTTGTCATTAGATACATGGTAAATCTAGGTAAAGAGAATTGGGTAGCAGTGAAATGGGTTATTTGGTATCTCAAAGGCACAAGTTATTATTGTATCACTTATGATGGTTGTGGTGGTTTAGTGTGTGGTTATGTTGATTTTGAATTTGCAGGTGATTTGGACAAAAGGAGATCTACATCAGGTTATGTCTTTACTCTTGTAGGTGGAGCTATTTGTTGGATGCCAAAGCTTCAAAAAATTGTTTCTTTATCCACAACTGAGTCAAAGTACATGGTTGACTCACATGCATGTAAAGAGGCAATTTGGTTGAAGGGTTATTTGGGTGAGCTTGGAAAGGTGCAGGACAAAGTGATTGTATTTTGTGATAGTCAAAGTACTATTCATTTGGCTAAAAATCCATCTTATCATAGTAGAACCAAGCATATTGAAATTATTTACCATTTTTGTAAGACAGGTTATTGATGGAGATGGAATAGTCCTTGAGAAAGTTCATACACCTAAAAATTGTGCACATGTTTACTAAACTAGTACTAGTAGAGAAGTTGAAATGGACTCTAGCTTCTCTTAGCTTGCAAAAGGGGTGATGGTTGTTTTGGGTAGGTATCAGGTAAATTGTTGTCAAGGTGGGGATTTTTAGATAGTGACAACAATTACAATCATCAAATAATAGAAATGAGAAATTCCTAATTTCTTCTCACCTTCAAATTATCACTTCTTCTTTGTGAGAAAGTTCCTACTTTCCTTTAAGGAGTTCTTTGTAAGAAAGTTTCTATTTTCTTCTAAGAATTTCCTTTTTGTGAGAAAGTTCATGTTTTATTTTAAGGAGTTGAGTGGAATATTTCTATGTTCATGGTGGTTTCATTTATAATTTTTTTTGTATATATCTATGTTGCCTATGAAGGCAAAAATGTTGTAATAGTTGTTGTGTTTTTCAAAATTCAGACTGCAAAAGAAGAGAAGCTATGGAGTTTTTAAATATTTTCTCCTGATAAATAAGAATACTGATACCTTGCCTCATGGATGTTTCCTTTTCATTTGGTCAAGGTTTTACCACATAAATTTGTTTCTTTTGTGTTGTTTTGATGTTCATTTATTTTCTTCAATATTTCTTTTTATCTAAATTGTTTTGCAATATTTAATTATCTAGGTTTTTTCCTTACACTTGCACAACAGTCAGGACCTTGCAGGTGAAGAGTGGAGTTGTGAGAACATATTGCCAAACATGAGGTAGTTTGCAATTGAGAGTATGAAGTGGTTGTGGAGAGTTCAAAAGGATCATTGCAGGTGTGCAAAGTCATGATCAGTTAAGAGCTTAAAGACATAAAAAAGAGTGTGATGCATGAGAAATATTACAGCAAATAAGAAGATGATTCCAAAGAAGAGGACAAGGTGGATCTTTAAGGGGCCCATGTTGATCTCATTTTTAGAATTATATTGGAAAGATAGCTATGGGATTATGGGATTCCCATTGAGAAATGATAGTTGTAGCTGGAAGAAGAAAGATGTCAAAGTAGCCCACATTAATGAAGAGAAAAAGGGTAGAGAATGATCATGGAGAACCGTCAATTTGTGAATGAAAGCTGAGAATGTGATGGGGAAAAAATACCTCGAGAGTTGAGATATTAGAATAGGAGGTAGATTAGAAGGGAGAGGTTAATGAGGGTTTAATATTTAATCAAGGATGGAAAGAGGATTGTGCATTGTTTGAGGAAGAGATTGAGAGAATTGAAGGGTTGTTTAGTGAAGCAACAAAGAAAGTTGCAGCAATGAATGCTGAAGATGACATTATAGCAATGGAAGTGGATGTTTTAGATTGGTTTTAGAATGTTTAATGCATTCATATAGAGGAAGTAGTTGATGTTATTGGGGAGACTTGGTGGATGTGGTCAGTTTACAGTGGACAAGATTCCATGAAGGAGAAGAGGAGAGGAGGGAGTTTTTGGTGGAGGATGTCACACTTTGGTGGGCATGAGTCTACAAGAGGGAAGAGGAGGAGACACAATTGGTGGATGAGGTCGGTAAGTGTTTAAGCTAAGCATGAGATGGAGGTGAAGGAAGAATACTTCTGATGTACTTGAAGTATTAATGGGGTCTACTATAGGTTGTTTAAACCTAAAAGAGTATTTTTACTAAATAGCCTTGTTTTTTGATCTTATGCTCACAAACTTTCCCACCCAACGTGTTTGGTGCAGGAGAGCTTAAAGTCCGACAAGTAGCTAGCACTGCCAAAAAATAATTGTCAATTTGTTTTGTTTTGGTTTTCTATTTTGGTTAGTATTTCTCTATTTGGTTCACTATGCTTAGAAAGTTAAAATAAAACCAAATTCTGCAACCTTTGCCAATATCTCTCAAGTGTGAATCAAAATGGAGTCTTTCATAAGCATCAAATTTTATTATCTATGAAGAATTTTCAAAAAAAGAAAAATGGATAGATGTTGAAATCAATTCAGGTCCCATAATTGGTGCACTTACCTCTCAAATGGTAGGATAGAGGAGGGAGCATCACATGTATAGAGTCGTATTTGCAAGAGAAGAGGTTTGCAGTGAAGAAGAATGGAATATAGAATGAAAGAAATATAAATACAAGAGTTGAATTATGTAGAGAAGTCATTCAGTGAGAAGAATATATTTGTAGGAGGACTTAGAAACATTCAAACTAATGCAAATTGACAAATGCAAAACTAATTTAAGTAAAGTCAATTAGTCCAAGAGACAAATGAATTATTGACTGGCAGATATGCAAGAAAAATATGGAAGTATATATAGGTCACACAAACATATTACAATTATTGCAAGATATGCACAAAATGGATTATCCAACAAATGATATTAGTAGGTGCAAATTTGATTCGGTTTCTATACCAGATGAAGTGGTGAAGGTGTATAAAACATATCAAGGAAGTGAAACAAGCGATCAAATGGTATATAGAGCACCAGTGATGAAATTGACCAAGTATTGGGAGAAGAATATGTATGGACACCAAGCTTATCTGAAATGAGGAAGATATAAATAAAATAGAGTTAGCAACCCAAGGCAAACTGAGTTGGATTGTGGTAGATGATATTGCCAAATAAATTGGCCCAATAGTTAAGGGGTTGTGTAGAATCAGCCAGAGAATAAAATAAGACCAATAATTTTGAGTATGGGATGTGCAAATAGAGTGTGGTAACACCCATTAAAGACCAATGGAAGGTCAAAATTTTGTAATTCAATTTGGTGCAAATGAGTAGTTTGATTGCAAGGAGAGAATAAAAAATAATTGAGTTGTTGCAATGTAGCCTTGTGCTTTTGTATTTGAATGAGTGTGTGTTTTAGAGGCAAGAGGTTTTTGTCTTGCTTTAACTACGACCTTTTCCTTTCTATGACATTTTTCTTTACAACAAACCTTCAATGGAAATAAAACAATCCATTTTTTAATCATAAAATATCAAATGATTGATTATATTTGCCATCCAAAATTAAAATAAAAACATGATATTAGAATCATCTTCCTCTCCACCCTACAATATAGTGATATCATCAAACCATAAGTGATTGCAAATATACACCCAACCAAGAGAAACCACCTTTATAACCACGGTTATCAATAAAATCACAAAACCAAAAACTTTAGCACTTTCATCCTTTCAAATGACCCCAATATATTAATTCAACGTAAATTTTCTTTCTCAACTTAAGGACATACGATAAAACATATTTGAAAAACTAACTAAACATGTAAGGGAAGATAAAACTAATCTCTAGACAAGCTATGCGATCCATTTTGATCATTATCTCCACATTGGAAGAACTCCTTTCTTTTCCCAACTCTCTATCCTCTCTTCTCGAGACTTGACAGGATTTTCTCAAAAAGGAGAAGTGACTAAAACCCAAATCCTTCTTCACAAGAAAGAACAATATTTTCACCAAAATGAGAAGTAGCTAACACCCAACTCCTTCACAAATTAGACATAAAGGAGTTGCAACTTGGGGGCCTTTGATGAGGAGGTGTAGAGTGTACTCCACTACATTAATAAGGGACTTTTCCTCATTAAAGAGGGGGACAATCACTTGAACACCCTCTTAATCTTCTGACCCGCACCCCAAAACTCATCACTCCCAATTATGATGACTTTTGAGCTGGTAAATCATGTGATACATGCATTAATGCATGTCCATTTGCTCCCTGCCTAAATTTAATATATCCTAGTGGTTTATTTTTTCTCTAACCAAGGAAAATGATCACACAACTCTCTCTAAAGGCCTATCCAAGTGTCCATCCAAATTTCAAACTTAGCTAGGGATTCCCAAACCCTAAACCCCACTAACACCTCACAAGAGTTAATTAAATTCCCTCTCAAAGAAAAAATAAATTAGTCATTGCAAATTTCAAACCTCACAACCTTAGTCTCCCAACATATTAATATTATTTATCTCTAGTACTAGTACTTTTTAAAAATGAAATCCCATAATACATGGTTATGCTTTTTGGCCAAATTTGACACTGAAATTAGAATTTTGCATTAGATCTTTACTTTCTAAAACCTATAGTACTTGAAGCATTAATAATTTAAAGATGAAGTAAGCTACTAATATGTGATATTTTTCATATAGATGCTAAATATATATATTTTTAAATAATTCTAGATTAATTGTCCATATTGCCATGTAAATTTTAATAACTTGATATTTGCAATAATAAGTATTTTTCAAAAGTGACATTTATTTTGTAATGCATAACATTTTTATAGCAAGAAGGAAATTCTAACTTTTAAAATATATAATTGTCACACCAATATCTAGTGGATGGATATTTTTTCATAATTTTTTGTTACATATATTTTTTTAGTTTATTTTTCAGCTCAAAGTAATTATAATTTGGACAAAGGTGTATTCTGTAACGTATAAATTCTTTTTGTATGCATTTGAATTAACTTCTTCTTTTTGTATTGAAATGAGGATATAAATACCTAGGGAAAAGATACTTTTTACTTTTTTTTTCTTTTTTTTTTAAATTTTGAATGTGTGAAACAAAATCCTTAATGTTCAACGAAAAACATACATTCATAAGAAATAGACCATAAATATATTAATAAAATTAAATATATATAAAATTATACTATTTGGAAAGCTTATAATAAGGAATAAATACTTTAAAAAACACTTCTAAATGAATTCCTTTGACCACCCAAAAGCTAATCTAAAAATAGTTTTTTATTAGCATTTTGATAGGTGCGAAGGAGACTCCATTATAGGTATGATTAGAAGTAGAGAGGTTATATCCAAGAAATTTTGATCTAACTCTCTTCAATTAATTACATCAAATGGGACCTCTTAAAGCTTAAATATTTATATTTTCTAAAATATGTATGATTTTAGCAAAAATCAAGATGTACCAAAAAATATAACCCACTATTGTGGGATATAATCCAAAAACTAATCAAATTTATCTCCATGAAAAAGTATTTTCAATTTTCTCTCAAGGTTTCTCCCTTCTCGTATTGACATCATTATTTTCCTGCAGATTGCCAACACGACCATAAGTAGCAATAGTATATCACATTAATTACAAGTTGAGAATCATAACTCTAACTGTACAACAATCCATTTATAATTATAATTCATATTCCAAAAATTACAAGTCCATAACACCATCATTGTAGTGGCATAGATCATAATGTCAAAATGCAATACAAGAATATTGCCACACAATCACCTTATTTATCACCTCAATATATCTAACCATCTATTTAGGGAAAGTATATATGAAATTAGGGTTATGTTAATCATATTCAAGGTGGAGCGTTCTAGAGAAATCTTGAATTCATGACCTAACCTAATCATTTCATTCTTATGTTAGTACATTTTATTTGTAGTAGTTGATGTTTCTACTACTATATTATTTATATTTGGAATCAAGACTCAACATTTATATACTAAACTCATCAAGAAAGTTTCATTATTTTCATATATTTTCCCATTGTTAGAGCATTGAACCCTAATGATTTTGGAAAGGTTGATATTTACTATATTCTTAGGGTTTAATTATTATTATTTTTTACTTTATAAAGGATTATGATGCTATTATTTTTGGAGAAATGCTCCCAAGATAGGATCATGAATGAAAATACTTTGATAGAAAGAGAGGGAGGACAGATTCACCAGTAAATGATGTATTGAGTTTAGATATATACAAATGTATAATGATTTTGTTAAATAGGGAAGATAATAGAGAATTGAGAACATAGGAAATGCCATGTATCCTAACAAGATGCAAGTCTATATAGAGTAGGTAATGTACAACTACCTAATGCAAGTATCTATCAATCTAGGAAATATGCAATACAAAAAATTAAAATAAAGTTGCCTCACTTTAATTATTAAAATAAAGATGCCTAAGTTGAACCCATAGCACAACTAAGGGAGAAAAAAGTAAAATGCAACATGATAGGATCATGCAATATGGATCTTGACAACTAGGACATGTTAAGTACCCATGCTTAATGCAAATGCAACTAATATCTTACAAATTAAGAAAATGAGAAAACCTCATGGGAAGAAACTCCTCTCCAAAAAAGATATATTCAAATAATGTAGCAATGAATGGAAGTCTCCACAATACCTCCCAAGAACAACACCCATCACAAAAATACAATACAATTTCACCCTTCCAATGAAGGGAAATATAAATACAACATTTCCCCCCCATAATGAAGTATCCTCAAAGCCACATAAGCATGTCAAAAACCAAAAGAATTGTCCATGCCAACAAAAATATGTCTTCCCTTAGGAAAAATAAAATCAAATGGTGCATGTAGAAGAAAATCCATATCCATGATGGCATGAAAAGGAAGAAGTCTCACCAATGAAATTTCTAAAGAAGAGTCAAGTGCCTCCAAGAGTGTCTCACCATGAATAAGAAGATCCTTAATCAAGGAAGAACCAATCGATGAAGGAGACTCGAGAACATCCTCCAAAGTGAAATCCATAAAAAGAAATGATACATCCTCAAGCATGTCCTCTAAATCTAAAGTAGAAGAATGAGTAGCCAAATCAGAAAGATATAAAATAAAACCATCCTAGAACCCCAAATTTGAAAGAACAATGAAATATTGTTGTGTCAAAGTACTGGAATTCATGTCAAAGATGACCTTTGACGTAGTAGGGAGATGGGGAAATCATGGGGAGATTTAAAAGCCCATTACTCCTCTCATTAGATGAGGGAGTCAACACAATATATGGATCATCATAATCAATGAAGTAGTCAAAGGTAAACAAACTGATGATGAATCCTACAAACTATAGGAATATCCCTACAGGATGATGATTGTGCACTGAATCTAGAGAAAAATTAACTATTTTTCCTTGCTATGTGATCTTGTATACTAATAATAGATTATGAGTAATGTCAAAAATCGGGAATCAAATGAACATTAAAAGAATAACTTGTTCCCAAAACACTATCACCAACACTAACATTATGAACAAACTGATTACTGGAAATCAGGAATCTCTCCTAAAGTGGTGCTTAAGGAGATCATCAAAGAGTCCATGCTCTCAAGAGAGGATTGCCAATGCAAACACTTCCACTGAAAAAGATTAAAGGATAGATTCAATAATAAATGATGTATTCGGATGATATATCTACAAATGTATAATGCCTTTACTTAAATAGGCAAGTGACTAAAGAATAGAGAGTATATGAAATTTCCATGTGTCTCAACAAGATCCAAGGTTAGCAAGAGTATGTAAAGTATAACTATAGGATAACTCATTCATCTATGAACCTAGAAAATAGGCAATATAAAATATTAAAATAATCATTGTAAATAGGTAAAACTGATTTACTCGAACAATTCTTACCTTGGATAACTAGAAATAAGGGTATCATGCTCTTTCCCTTCACCCTTGGTTTCCCTCTTTAAACCTTCTAGTTAAAAGTGTTAAGGTTTCTCCTATTAAGTTAAGGATTCCTTATTCAACCTAATGTTTTGGTACAAATTGAGCTATGAAGACCTTAGTAATACATTGGTTTGATTTCTTGAGATGGACCTTATTACCAATTATTTCTTACATACTTCATATGCTCCAATTTTAGTGTACATGGACCTTTGAAATATACTTCTTACTAAGATCTCCCTAAAGGTGGGTTCCATATCATGATGATAGATTTTGGACTATGCACTAATAAATTTGGACTAGATTTTCGACTGAGGTTTCTGACGGAGAAGGTATATTGTGGCCAAATTTGATTTTTTTTTTTTTAAATGCCCGTGTTCGTTGTAATTCTGATGGAAATTTCCCATTTGGTTTCGACGAAGAAGGCATTAGAAATGAGAATTTTCTTTTTTTCCAAAAAGTGCTTGAGTTTGTTGTAATGCCGATGACAAGGGCCATTACTTAAAAAAAGAAGAAGAGGGAAACTCATTTGTGCATTGCAATCCTGCATAGGCATCTGTGGCGAGTTCAACCCCCAAGAATATCAAACCCGCATCGAAGGCATTTGTGGCATTGCTTGCAATCCCACGCATGAGGTAGATTCGAATTGCCCTAGTTTTTAATTTCATGTTGCAAAAAAAATACATCTTTTTGTGGCATTGTATCAAACAATTCATGAGCCTTGTCCATGTTTCCACATTTTGCATTCATGTCAAGCAGGGCATTTGCAAGTACAACACCTAATGAAATTCCTCTATCCGTTATGCTTTGATGGATGTCCATACCCTGTTCCAAAGCTCCCATTTTTGTACAGGTAGGGAGGATGCTTGCAAAGGTTGTGGAATTTGGCTTTATGCCTTCCAATTTCATTTGCTTGAAAGTGTCTGAAGCCTTTTCGACAAATCCATTTTGTGCATATCTAGCAATCGTTGTAGTCCTCAAGACAACATTTCTTTCAGGCATTCTATCAAACAGTTCATGTGCCTTGTCTATGCTTCCACATTTTGCATACATGTCTACCAGGGTAGTTGCAACTACAACATCTGACAAAATTCCTCTATCCTTTATGCTTAGATGAAAGTCCATACCCTATTCCAAATCTCCCATTTTGGCACAGGTAGGGAGGATAGTAGCAATGGTCATGGAATTTGGCTTTACACCTGCCGATTGCATTTACTTGAAAGTTTCTGAAGCCTTCTCAACAAATCCATTTTGTGAATATCTGGTAATCATTGCAATCCAGAAAACCACATTTCTCTGAGGCAATCCATCAAAAAGTTCTCGTGCCTTGTCTATGCTTCCACATTTTGCATATATGCTAACAGAGCAGTTGCAACTACATCTGACAAAATTCCTCTATTTTTTATGCTTTGATGGATGTCCAAACCTTGTTCCAAAGCTCCCATTTTGGCACAGGCTGGGAGTATGTTGGCAAACACAACTAAAGAAATGCAATGATTAGCTCCAAAGACATCAAACCACTACTAACAAACTGAGAGTCTAAAATATGATAGGGAATAGTGTGAACTATCCTGAAATAAAATATTTTATTTTCAATTTCAACTAAAACATAATTACTCAGCCATTTAATGTTATTAATAAGTGTTTAATTTATGAAAGAGATAAATGGTTGGCCACAAGTACATGAGTTACTAAATGCACACAAATAAGTGAATTTTATATTCAAAACTATCTACAATGAATTCAATTCTTGTCCATTAGTCATTTATGTTTGCAATAAGCATCTTTCTTTGTTTTTCTTAATCTTTATTCATAGTTATGTGCATATTTCACATTCTATAATTAGGATATCAATTGCTATGGCTGAACACTAGCATGATGTTTGTGTTGTGGTATAGATTTGTGGAAACATCATTATGGGATTGTTATATTATAGAGATCATGAATCTAGATATCACATATTAGTTCTAGCTCTTCTTGGATTGAGTCTAAAGTTGGCATATAGTCATAAAGCCATTATTAGCAGATCTATCCATTTCTAGTAAAGACAATTGAGAAAGTCATTTTGATATTGAGAGTTTCTTATCTATTTACCTATTGATCATTATTAAGCCATAATATTTAGGTCTATTTATCTCTCTTGCAAAACCTCTGTAAGTGTCCTAGATTGTCCCTAATACTCACTCTTTAATGAAATAGTAGAGTTCTAAAGATTTGTTGCACAAGATGGTGTTGAACGTATCAACAAGGCTAGCATGGAAGGCATGTTCAAGCTTCCACTTGTACAACTTACAACAAATGATTTGTTGGTAGAAGAAATTCTTGAAATAGGGATACAATCGAAAGACAAGTAAGTACATACAAACCTCCTCATTTGAAAGTAAAATCTGTGTATAAAAAGAGTACATTGAATCCCAATCCATAAACACAATAGAGATATCGATGGAGACTTAATTGGATGTAGCATGTCGCACCAAAGTTGTTAGAGTATGCTAAGCTAGTACATAATGTTTCCTAAAGCCACATTAGTATTTTACCCAGATCATTATCTACCAAAACTAACTATAGTAATCCTTTTGAGGATTCATTTCATGGTGCTAGATCTTCATTTAGTTCCACTTCTTGTTGGAGAAAATAATAGTTATTTCTTGAGGTAGATGAATATCCCATCAACAAAGGACAAGACCCTTTCTAGAATATAACAAATTCTACTCCAACAAAAGATCATGGGGGTTTCACTAGAGATATTGAATAAGAGATAGACTTCTACTGCTGCATTAAAAGCATTGGCATGTTCTTCATTTATTGATGTAAACTCTCTGTGACGCCACCACAACCAACAAAGGTGTAAGAAGTTGTTTGTAATGCATGGATTTTTAGGATTGTCCTTTGAGAAAACAAAATTAAAGTATGGAAGTAGGATCTGCCAGCTCCTGAGGGAATCTTGATGAAAAATATTTGTAAAATATTTGGGCGAGCTTATATGCAAAAAATCATGCTTCTTGATGGGTTTATGTACAGAAATAAGCACGAATTAAGTGGTAAAGGGGCTTCTAGAAACAAGAGGGATAGAGAGGCAGTGGAAGTGAAAACTTCTGGTGTTGTGTCTGCTCCATCTCAGAATGGGAATGGCAAAGGTGCTATAAGAGGAGCTGAGAAGGGTGTTGGAAGAAGTGGGGGTGTTTACATTCCCCCATTTAAGCTGGCTCAAATGATGAAAGATGTGGAAGACAAGAGCAGTGTGGAATACCAGCGCATGATATGGGATGCCCTTCAGAAGAGTATCAATGGGTTAGTAAACAAGGTAAATGAATCTAACATCAAGAACATCATTCCAGAGTTGTTTGTAGAGAATCTCATTCGTGGGAGGGGTCTATTTTGTAGGTCTTGTATGAAATCCCAAATGGCATCCCCTGGATTTACATATGTTTTTGCTGCGTTGGTTGCTGTGGTAAATATAAAATTTCCTGAAGTTGGCAATCTGCTTTTGCGAATAATTATTTTGCAACTTAAGAGGGCATATAAATGCAATGACAAGCACATGTTGATAGCAGCAACCAAATTCATAGCTCATTTAGTGAATCAACAAGTTGCACATGAGATCATTGCCTTGGAACTTCTCACCCTTTTACTAGAGAACCCCACAGATGATAGTGTAGAGGTTGTTGTTGGGTTCGTGAAAGAATGCAGTTCTTTGTTGCAAGACCTTTCACCCAAAGGTCTCTATGGGATTTTTGAAAGATTTAGAGGTATTCTCCATGAGGGGGAAATTGACAAACGAGTACAGTTTTTAATTGAAGGCCTTTTGCAATTCGCAAGCTAAGTTCGAGGGTCATCCAACTATGCATCCAAATCAGTTAACACATGAAGTTTTCCTAGAAGATGAACTTGATCAAGAAGCTGGTTTGGATGTTTTCAAGCCAAATCCTGATTTCTTAGAGTGTGAGGCAACCTATGAAAAACTGAAGAAAGATATCCTTGGAGATACTTCTTCAGATGAAGAAGAAGGGGAGAATGATTCAGGTGATGATTCAGATGATGATGATGATGATGATGATGATGATGATGATGATGATGATGATGATGATGATGATGAAGAGGAAGGTGAGGAAGCACTGAGAATACAGGATGAGATAGAGACAAACTTGGTCAATTTAAGACGTACAATTTATTTGACAATCATGTCAATTGTTGATTTTGAGGAAACTAGTCATAAGCTACTAAAGATCAAGCTTGAACCTGGTCAAGAGAGAACATACCTTCGTTATTATGGTCATCTTGGGAAAAGATTTTGTATGATCAATAAAATTTATGAGGAATTTTTTGATAAGTGTTTTGTACAACAGTATTCTATGATACACAGACTAGAAACAAATAAACCGCATAATGTTACAAAGTTTTTTGCCCACTTACTTGGCACAGATGCTCTTCCATGGCATTGTCTTGCTTATATATGTGAGACAGAGGAAGATACTACTTCCTCTTCCCATATTTTTATAAAGATTCTCTTGCAGGAGCTGGTAGAGCAGCTTGGTATATTGTTTCTTAATAAAAGGTTGAACGATCCAACAATGCAGGAGTCTTTTGATTCAATTTCTCGGAAGGACAATCCCAAAAATTCATAGTTTGCTATCAATTTCTTTACTTCTATTGGTCTTGGTGGTATCATTGAGAGTTTATGTGAGTATTTGAAGAATATGCCAAGGCTTGTAATGCAACAGAAAAAGTCTATTCCTGAGTTAGATGAATCTACCTCTAATGACGATTCTTCTAGTTCATCAAGTTCGTCAGATTCTAATACATTAGACTCAAATTCTGAGAGTGAAACTGACAGTGAGAGCAGTAAGGAGTCACCAAGAAAGAAAAATAATTCAAAGCATGACAATGAGTATGAAAAAATAAGAAGAAAGAAAAGGGCGAGGGCATCTGACTTGGAGGATGGAAGTGATAGTGAAAAAATTAGAAGGAAAAAGAAAAGGAATTAAAAATCTTTCTAGTCAGTTATTCAAGGCTCTAGTAGACATCATTTTCCTGGACTGTGACAAACAAAAGAATCACTCCCAAGTGCTTTGGTTTTATAACAGATGATTATAAGATTCTACAATGTTGTCTTATGTATTTTAATAGCCACAGGTTTTAGAGTTCTGTACTTGACAGGTAATGGATAAACAGGGTTAGGAGGAGAAAATATTGAAGGCCAAGTGCAGATTGTGATAATACTAGATCAATGAATCCTATTATTTATTGAGTATTTCTTGTTTTCCATGTTGTGTGATGTACCATAAGAAAACTAGAAATCTAAATTCAATAAGATTCTTTGTTCAATGATGATAATTTCTATTTTCTTGCCTGTGAAGAAAGACCATGTCAGACAATATCAACGAACAACAAAATAAGGAGACAATTGCTAGATTGTGGTCTAACTTGAAAAGAAAAGGTGATGGAAAATGTTATTGTCCATGCAAAATTTGTAAAGGGTTAAAGAATAGAAGACTTCTAATCAAAACAACAAAGAAACATTGTAGGCTGCATGGTCACATTGAAGGTGGACATGATTATCATCCATTGGTAAGTTTTTCATTATATCGTTTTGACAATTTATATACATAATAAATCACATGATGATGAGATCATGATCATGGCTTAATTATGTTTATCAATTTTATATAGGTTGAGCACCCCGGAGCAAATGGTATGGATCAACACAACCCTGAGAATATGGTTTTCGAAGTGGACGAACATGGAGGTGTGAATATCGAAGCTGAAGATAATGATCCCATGGAAGATGACGATCATGAGCTAGAAGACACAATTGAAGATGATGGTACAAATACATTGATCCGTGACTCATTTAGTACTCACACAGCTAATCATGATGATGAAGATGACCTTGATGTTGTTCATGATGTCCCTCTACTTGAGAAGGCATCTGAGGCCCTTTATGAAGGCTCGCAGGTAACTCTTCTCTCCGCTATATTGTTGTTGGTGAACTTGAAGGTTATGATGGTTTATCCAACATAACAATGTCACGTATGTTAAGGTATGTCATATATGTCATAATAAACTGTGAATCATGTTGTACCATTAATATTCTTTATTATAACAAATTATATTTTTTTCTTGTAGATTGATAGGTGAGTTTTTGTTACCATCATCAAATATTCTACCTCGCTCATATCGAGAATTATCTACCGTTATGAAAGATATTGGAATGGAGTATCAAGCAATAGATGCTTATCCCAATGATCATATTATATATCACAAACAACATGAATTTCGAACTGAATGCCCTGAATGTCATATCAGTAGATATCGAACATATCAAATAACAAAAAGGGTTCCTCGCAAGGTTCTTCGCTATATTCCCATTATTCCACGTATGCAACGATTACTCAAGTGCACTAGCTTGGCACAATTTATGGATTACCATGCACGCAATAGAAGTTGAGATGACATTATTCGAATGTTTGTGGATAGTTCAGCATTTATGGACATAGAGGAAAAGTGGCCACACTTTAAAGAAGAACCTCGTAATCTCAGGCTTTCATTGGCAGTGGATGGTGTCAATCCATTTAGAGAGATGAGATCTATTTACTCAGTGTGGCCTGTTTTTGTTATCAACAATAACATTCCTCCATGGATGTCAATAAAGAGGGAGCACATAATGTTGGCAGTGATTGTTCTAGGCATTTTATCATTTAAATATAATCGTCTAAATTTAATTATAAATATTGCAGTAAAATGGTCAAAATAATTATGTAATGTTTTTGTTCATTCGATTAGGTAAGTACCAAGTTAAAGATATGAATGTATATATCGAGCCTCTTATCAACGAGTTGCTAGAGTTATGGAATGGTGTCACTATGTATGACATCTCTAGACCAATAGGACAAAGACAATTTCAATTTGATGCGATGCGCTAACACATTTTTGTGGTATGTTATAGTGTTTAAGTTGTGCATGAACATTATAATTCAAAAAATTATCATATTTAATCCAATTATACATTATCTTGTAGGTCTTCAAACAAAGGGAAAATTTGCATGTCCTGTTTATGGTCCAAAGATGAAATCTCGTTATTCAAAAAGTTTAGGAAAGTAGGTGTTTGGTGAGTATAGACACTTTCTCCACAAAAAGCATAAGTATCGAAATACTGAAAAACATCTTTTCAATGGGAAAGAAGAGAATACATCAAAGCCACGAAGAATGACACCTCACCTATGGAAGTTGGAATATAATAGAATTAATCATCAAGGTAATGCCATTCCATCTATTGGTTTGTCATAAAACATCTTTTCTATTTTGTTTTGTTTACTGATGATGTGATTGATGATCATGAAGGTCGTGAAGGCATAAATGACCACCTTCCTAAGGGACTAAAAAGTTATCCCCGACAATTTAGTAGGTTGCCCTACTATGAGAAGTTACAAATTGTTCATTTGTTTGATAGTATGCATATTGGAAAGAATATAACAGAGACAGTATGGAAAATATTGGATGGAAGGCATGACAAAGAAAAAATTGTCAAAATATGTAGTGACATTCAAGATTCCAATCATGCAATGATAAATGTCATTCAATCAAATAGCCATGGAGACCAGATTAATATAAGTGAGCTTCCTTGGTTATTAACAGACCAACAAAGCAATGCTATAAAAGAATTCATACGAAAAATTCGATTTCCCACAGGATTTGTTGCGATCATAAACAATCTCATATCAAAGAAAAGTGAATTTGGGCAGGGATGAAAACATATGATTGGCATACCTTCATTAAGATAATTCATGTTCTTGTGTTTTTAGTATGTATTTAAGTACTGCGCGTACGTGTACTTTTCATTATGTTACAAGAAAATGAAAAGATAATTTTATAATTGTTGCAGTACGTTCTACCTCTATCTCTCCTAGACGACTTCGACAATAATGTCAAGCATGTTATATATGATCTTGGAAAATACATGAGGTAAGTAGTGATATTTGTTTAGTTCATAGAATATATATTATATTTGCGATTTGTTTTACTTCTTATGTAATATATTTTTTTGCATCTTGAATACCTTGTAGGTGGTTGTCATGTAAAGAAATCCATAAAGATGATATAAAATATTGGAAGAGAAAAATTCCTCATTTAATGTGTGAAATGAAAAAGTGTCTACCTCCAGATTTTTTCAATGCACAAGAACACTACCTCATACACCAAGTTGAGGAGATTGAATTGTTGTGACCTATACACACTAGGTCACTGTGGAAGGTTGAGAGGCACTTGAAATTTTTGAAGGCTTTCGTTCGACAAAGAGCACATCCTAAGGGTTCTATGGTGGAGGGATATATGGTATACCAGACTATGGTGTACATTTCTGAATATCTTCCTAAGTTTGCAGCAAAGATCCACATGGATCGCATTTGGGATCCCAACACCATTAACAAATTCAAAGGGGAGTACTTGACGGGGAAAGGTAGATTGAGGAAAGTGAGAGGTAATTATAAGATGTTATTGTAGTTAATTAATTCTTAATCTTCAAAATAAATCGATTGTAAGATGTCTATTTATTTTTTGTACAGTTGGTTGAGAGTGGGATGCACTACATTTGTATATTGTAAACAATCTTGATTGGATGATGGTATGGATTGAACGTTGTCAACATTTTGGACGCACGTTAACATGGGAAGGTGTGGCTTCATTGGTTAAAGAAGCACATCGTAATGGAGATTCCAATGTTATGCAAAGGGAAGTTGATTTAGCATATGGTTTAAGAGATAAACAGGTACATATAAATTTATTAATCACTCATATGTTTATCAACTCACAATGCAATAAATTTTACATGTTTGACATATTGCAGGTCAAACACCACAATGCTATGTGCTGCAATGGTCATAAATTTTGCATAAAAAAGTTGGATGACATGAAGAAAACTTGTGATTCTGGCATCACTGTAGTCTTTGAGGTGACAAATATTTCATCGAGAAATGACATTCATCCTCAACAATCTCAAAATTGATACTAAGGCATTTTGGATGATATACTTGAGTGTGATGTTAATTCCTTCAAATTAGTTTTGTTCATTGTCAAATGGTACATGCTACAATTGAATAAAAATGATCCTAATAGAACTATTATTGAACATGATAATGGTTTTATAATGCTAAATATAAGGTCATTTGAACCAGTTGGGGATGAGCCCTATGTTCTTCCAAGCCAATGTGAGCAAGTATTTTACTTAGAGGTTCCACATAAACCGGGTTGGTCATTTGTTGTTAGACATGATCCAAGAGGAAGGCTGATAAAGTATAATGTGATGGAAGAAGAAGATACCAAAGAAGTAGAAGATGAAGTGGATGATGATCATGATCGATAGTTTCTCAATGACAATGAAGAAGAACAAGAAGAAGAAGAAGATGATGATGATGGTGATGGTTATGGTGACGATGATGGTGATGGTGATGGTGATGGTGATGGTGATGGTGATGGTGGTGATGGTGATGATGGTGATGATGGTGATGATGATGATGAAGACGTTGATGATGATGATGATGATGATGATGACGATGATGATGATGACGATGATGATGATGATGATGATGATGATGATGATGATGATGATGATGATGATGATGATGTTGGTGATGATGACCTTGATGTTCATGATGATGAAGAATGAAATGTATGAGGTATGCGATTAGTATATTATCTATTAAATATTGACTTCTTGATAGAATTTTTTTTACATAATTAATTCATTATGTTTTGAATTCTGATGCCATTACATAATTAATTCATGATGCACCTTTTAATATGGAGATGGAGATAGGGTGAGTGACTATTTATGTGACAATTTTTAAACTATGTTTATTTATGGAAATTGGATTGTTTATTAGCTATGTGATGGATGTTGATTTAAAATACATATGTGATGGATCACATGTTTATGATGATGCATGTGACATTTTTTGAACTTTGTGTTTACTAGCTATGTGATGGATGTTTCTTGTATGCATACTTGGTCAAGGACTGCATTATGATGCTATAGGGCTACAAACTAAGATTATTTATTGTATCGAGCTGCACATTTGACATGAGTTGCCCTATGACTGCTATTCCTCTTGAGGTTATAAGGTGTTGTTCTTGTCAAGTTTTGACAATGCTACAAGAATAACATGTTATTTATTGTTAAGGTTTGAAAAGACCTTTTATAAACTTATACCCTGCTCTTTTTCACTCAGTAGACTTGATTACTATCATTTTATTTGGTACTAGGTATGACTACCTACTGGCTTTACTATAGACTGCAATCTCTCTAGACTGTATTTTCTGAGTGTTGTTGTTCTATGCTTGACCATCTATTAGGAAAACATAGCTTGAAATGTCCAAAACAATTAATGAATGACTACACTATCACCAATCTATCTTGAAGATTTGACTACTCTTTAGATTATGATTATGACTATCATGATATTTCATGAGACTGCTCTATCCCCATATGAAACCCTTTGTTCCCACAAATCAATGCTTTGAAATTGACTACAAATTTATAGTGATCACTGTCTTTGTACAATAAGCTTGCTACTTTCTCAACTTTTGATATATTGGAGGCTCCTAGGATGGTTTCTATCGTATAGTCACAATACCTTGCTATAATTTGCAGCTATTCTATGTTTATTTGTTTTCCACTCTTAACTCATAGGTCAACCAAATATGGTTCATCTTGGAATAAATGCACATCGGTTCTAATCAGATTATAACCAGTCTCCATGGTTGCAAGACCTGAAGAAGGATTCTTATCATCAATTAAATGCATACTTTTGGGAATATACAAAGACAAAAAAATATATTAGAACCATATTTTTTGTTGAGTCATAATATGATGTGTTAATTTAGCTAAATAAGGGAACTAATGTTGTATTAGTTTTAATTCCATGATGATAGTTGAAGCTTGTTAGAGATAGGGGATTTGTAGCAGTTGGCTTGTTAGGTTATGTCACATTCCCATGAAGGTCCTTGTAAACTGTTAATGTCAGTAGACATGAGACTGTTATGTAATGAATTGGATAAGCTAAACCTTGAAGTTCTATAACCAATGAATCAACTAGCTCAAGTGTATGTTAATTATCTTATGATGGTCATTTATGACCGTTATTCTTAGTAGATATTAAGCAGTTCGCTAGATAGTTGGTTAGTAAACTAATGAGTTAGTTGGCTCAAGTGTATGCTATTTATCATATGATGGTCGTTAATAACCATTATTGTTAGTACATATTAATCAAATGGCTTGTTTAGATGGTTGGTAACTAGTGAGTTTGTTGAGTTCAAGAATTGGATGTACAAGTCGAGCAAGGGAGGTGAACACTAACAACGCATTGGTGCTTGCATTCTTAAAACCTTGGCCAAGACGGTGATGCTTTATCTAAGTGATTGTTAGATGACATGAACTACATACACCTACTAGTCAGATGGTCATAGTAGTTAGGGGTTACCTATAGTGTGTGACTGACTAGTTGCGTGTAGGTTTTGAACACCAAGATCAGATGGCCAGATGTAAAAGAGACCCAATCCTTAGAATGCACCCTCATGAAGGGTTGGGTCTCTTCCAATTGGAAGGAGCGTGGGAGATTGGTAAGTCTATGATTGAATGGAGAAGCCCTTGATGATGCTCTCCCAATTCCAAACTATGTCGAGTCTTGATACAAAAAGTTTCAGTTGGAAAGTTAAATGAATTGTAACCTCTGAACCTTTATCTCTTCCCTCAAAAATGAAACTTGCCATTTGAATTCCTTTCTCATATTGATTAGCTTAATAATATTTGTTTAATGTTTTTTATCGTTAAAAGATTACCTTCCTTTTAGATAAATTAGTTAGATTCTTATTATGTTGAAGAACATTTAGTTAGTTTTCTCCTTCAACTGAAGTAGTTATGTTTTATTTTGAAATGCTCAATTTTTTATCTTAATATAGATCACAATTTATTTTCTTTAAGTATAGAATTAATGGAATATTATATATGGTATTAGAGCAACCAAGTTTGACATTGAACCTTAGGCTTTCCACCTATAAACCAAACTATATACATATGCAGGCACACCATGGTTGAGATAATATGCAGGCACACTATATACAAAACTATATTCGCAAGTAAATCTTTTATTCAAATCCATAACATGAAACACAAAGTTTTAATGGAAGAACACAAGTAACCTTATCTCCTTTATATAATATCACAAGCAACTACCTACAGAAATATGCAGTAATCCATAACATATACACAAAGGAAAGACGACTAATTATATTATGTATGTTCGTAAAGTGGTACAATAGTAAGCCTGAGGCTATATTCTACTTCTTCTCTAATGATCCTTATTGTTAAAAAAGTTCCCTAATTTATATGAGGGTATACATTGTCACCAAGCATTGTGGCTTTTCAGCACATAACTATTAATTAGCACTTTTGTTAACAAACTAGAAGATAAACGAGTTCAACATTCCTATGTGTTCAATGTACTTATCATCTTTATACATTAGAACATCATTGCTTAGTGTCCTCATGTCACTTTCTGTCTAGAAATGATTGGATAGAATATAGTTAACATAAAGTGACAATTCTTTGTCCCGATCCAACTCTGCTATTGTTTGATTCTTCTCATCACTGAACTCTTGTTTCCACTATTCCAACGATACTAACTCACCATTACTGTAAAAAGAGGGCACCCTAGGGGTATTACCATCGTCCAACCTTTGAATCTCTTTCCTTAATTGATTTGCCAATTCATCATGGGACTTCAAGTAAGCCTTGGCTTCAATTTTCTCACTTGGATTCATCATACTGTTGTCATTCATCATGCCTTCCAACTGAGACCTAAGCCTTTCACGCTCTTTCAAAGCTTTGACTATTCCAGTGTATGTCTTCCAATAGATTTCTGCAACTTGCACCATACTTTTGAATCTATGCTCAACGACCTCGAGAACTAACTTATCCATCTTTTGTTGTTCCTTTTTTACTTACCGAGATGTCTTTTCGGCCCTGTTCCTCCAACACATAGCGTCTGTCAAGGCATCCATGGCATCTCTGTCAACACTGTATGTCATCCCTATTTGACTGGTACCTGTATCAATCTGAAGCAATCTTGCTTGCAGCCTCTGTTTTTCTTCATCGATTTTCTCATATAGGCTTTTGTATGTAGAATTTTCTCAGACTAGAAACTCTATCTGATCTTGGTTTAGTTTAGCGACATCCAAATTTAGTTTGGCAGTTGTTCTAGGGCCAGTCTTTCCAACCTGCTACACCATCAAATGTCCAAAAGCTTCTTTTGTATCAACCAATATAGGTCTTTTATCTTTGGGATAGATAGCCCACTATAGAAGAGCCTTCTGATCTGGATCATATCTTGATCCTCTAAAGAGTTTATCAATCTCTTTTGGCATCATTTTCTTACTTGGGTTCTGTTTCTTGAGGAATCCATCAAACAACAAGGTAGAGTTCATATCCCATCCAGAGTATAATAGCACACTAGCTTCCTTAAGCAACTGTCTTCCCTTCTCAGGTGTCATTTCTCTCATCACAAGATCCATCTCCTCTTGTAACTTTTGAAGCTGCTTCTCTTCTTCACTATTTCTCATGTTATTCCTAATTTGAGATCCTTTATGTTGATAGAGGAATGCGATGAACTCCTTGGAAGCAATGAAGTCACTATCAGAAATGAAATCCTCATGCTCTAGGAATCTGATGTCAGCCACTTCTTGGACATTTAGTTGTCCTGTTGCCAAGTCTATCGGTGTATCCTCTGTATAACTAGGGGGGTAATCCTCTCAAGGAGTGAATGGAACGATGTCAGATGTGGAAGTAGGAGACATATGAGCCAAAGGTTCTGTATTCCTAATAGTATCAATGTAATCCCTAAAAACATGAGGCGGGACTCCCTCAAGTATTTCCAATTCATGCTCCATAAGTTTGTTGGCCAACTCCAAGGTGTCTTCAATCTGTTGTAGCACGTTCTCATCCATTTTCCTTCTAAAAATCTTCCATTTATAAGCCTGGATTTCTTTCTCAAACTTTATTTGCTTCACTCTGGCCTCTTCTCTGCCAATGTTCTTAATGAGGTCATCCAGTAGGTAAGATTTATGCTCTCTAGCCTTCAGCTTTTGTGATGACCGGGCTATCCTTATGTATCCTTCAGGATCAAAATTGGGCCTTGGATCCCCCATAGCCATGCCATAATAATCCAATTTTGTCTACAGCAGGCCATAACTCTTTGAACTTTTCACAATAAAATCTGAAAATACTAACAACCCAAGTACAATTGATTGTTTCCCATGGCTTGTCAGATGTTCTGTACTCACTATTGACAGTTGCCTCACAATTTCCAAACAAGCCACTCTGTTAGGGACTGTAAGTGGTAGTAAGTATGGTCTCCCTTCAAACCTGTATACCCTAACTTGTGTGCAGTCTGAAAAACAATACCAATCTCCCCAATTGTGTTCAATTGAGGGATCTTTAGCGAAATCTTTTGGTCTTAGGAATCTTTGAACCTCTAGTGCAAGGGCATCATCGCATGGGCATCCCAACAGTCTATATAATGGCTTGACAAAGAAATCCTCAAAATGCCAATATTGATTATTCACATACCTTTGGTCCCATGAAGAAACCCATAGTTGCACTAGTTTTCTCATCCTAGCATTGTCATATGTCCTGACACATAACTCTTCTGGCCATAACCCTTCATCTTGGCCCACATACAATAGCATATGCATAAGTAAGGAATAATGCTTGAAATAAACATTGATGACATCCCCCTTTAACTTTTCTAACCCATGATTCAAAACCTCAACCAAATAAGCAGAAAAATCAAAGAAGCAGGGGTCCTTAGATTACAAATCGGCACAAATGACCATGGCTGCAATATCCATCAAAGGATGGGCTTTTATCCCTAGCACTTGGGAAACACAGTAATAGGTATACTTGAAATATGGATGGAAAGATTTGACATCATAGGGAGCTTTGTCATCCTAACCTAGTGGCACTAAGGACCCTGCATTCCTAGGTCTATGTATAGGGAGTCTCCACGTTTTGTAAATGTGCTCTAGGTTAAAATATTCACTTGTTAACTTCTTGAGGTCAATCAATTCTTCAAATCCCCAATCCAACTCAAACACGGTGTCAATAACCTCCTTTATGATTGCAAGAATTGGCTCAACCATGTTGTTATATATGGTCCTGGTTTTAGGGTCATAATTGTTTGCCAATGCCTTCATGAGCTCCACATTCATGAATACATTAGCCACAACTAACCTTCCTAAGTTCAATCGCCATAAATTGTTGATAGGTTGAGGGGAAACTCTTCTATTGTACCCATATATGAAAAATTCATACCCTCTCAATTATGTCCATATGTCTCCAAGATCCTCAAACCAGTCCTCCAGGCCTTCCTCATTAGCTCTAATCTTCTTGGACCTCAAACTGGATGATGGCCACTATTCAATCAGGTCATGGGCCAAAGAACACCCTTCCCTTTTCTGTCTTTTAGGTTTTTCTTCTACAGCGATAGGTTCTTTTCCCTTTCTGGTCTTATTAGTTTTAGATGATGATTCCATTTGAATTTTAAAAAAGAGGTCTATGTGAAAACAACTTACTTGGAATTACTGAGCTTTATCTATGAATTCACCCAATTCCTACTTTCAGTTCATTGCCTGTGAATTCCTTAATGCTATGTCCTTTGATGTTGATCCACTGCTTATGGCATATTTAATTAGTTAGTAATGGCAGTTTGGACAACAGTCAATCGAGCACATGTTTGAATTTAATGGCGATGTGACCTTCCCTGGGATTTGTTTCTGATTTTCACAGCAATCAATAATAATTTCGATGAGGATATGTCTTTCGATCATTTGTTTCTTTAGTCCATCGATCTCTTTGTTTCTATTGACAATACTTTTGTTTCGAATAATACTTCGATCAATTATTTTTTCCCTTCATCGAAATACTGTATTTGGTCAGTATGGTTGTCTCCTCATCAAAACATATCTGATATCCATCGGGTCTTATGTCGAAGAAACCTTGGGCTTCGGTGTCCTCCTTTTTTTTTTCCATCGAAATACTTCTTTCATCGATATCACTATGCCCCATCGATGAATGAGTATATTATCTCACCGAAGCTTTTCTTTATTTTCCCTTATCATTCTTTACCGATAAAGTTACATTGGCAAAACCACGCATATCAAGAACATGCCTTTTAACCTCCTCAAAACCTATATCCTCATTGATATCTTTTATCGATGTAGCTTCCTTTTCTCTGATCGATATTATTCTTTCGATGAAAATGCTCCTTTCAGTGGGTCCTTTTTATGTTGCACCGATAGTATTATTTCCTCGAGAACTTTTCCCATCAATGAAGACCCTCTCTGCTTTCTTTGATATCTTTTGTCAATGAAGTTATTATCTTCGGTGAGTCCTTTCTCGAATTCATCGATGTTTCCTTCCTTTGATGGTTCTTATGTCAAAGAAACCTTGGGCTTCGGTGTCCTCCTTTATTTTTCCATCGAAATACTTCTTTCATCGATATCGCTATGCCCCATCGATGAATGAGTCTACTATCTCACCGAAGCTTTTATTTATTTTCCCTTATTTTTCTTAATCGATAAAGTTACATCAGCAAAACCACGCATATCAAGAACATGCCTTTTAACCTCCTCAAAACCTATATCCTCATCGATATATTTTATCGATGTAGTTTCCTTTTATCTAATTGATATTATTCTTTCGATGAAAACACTCCTTTCGGTGGGTCCTTTTTATGTTGCACCGATAGTATTATTTCCTCGAGAACTTTTCTCGTCGATGAAGACCCTCTCTACTTTCTTCGATATCTTTTGTCGATGAAGTTATTATCTTCGGTGAGTCCTTTCTGGAATTCATCGATGTTTCCTTTCTTCGATGGCTCTTATGTCGAAGAAACCTTGGGCTTCGGTGTCCTCCTTTATTTTTCCATCAAAATACTTCTTTCATCGATATCACTATGCCTCGTCGATGAATGAGTCTATTATCTCACCGAAGCTTTTCTTTATTTTCTCTTATCGTTCTTCACCGATAAAGTTACATCGCAAAAACCACGCATATCAAGAACATGCCTTTTAACCTCCTTGAAACCTATATCCTCATCGATATCTTTTATCGATGTAGCTTCCTTTTGTCTGATCGATATTATTCTTTCAATGAAAATGCTCCTTTCGAAGGGTCCTTTTTATGTTGCACCGATAGTATTATTTCGTCGAGAACTTTTCCCATTGATGAAGACTCTCTCTGCTTTCTTCGATATCTTTTGTCGATGAAGTTATTATCTTCGGTGAGTCCTTTATGGAATTCATTGGTGTTTCCTTCCTTCGATGGCTCTTTTATATCGATGATAATAATTATCTTTAGTGATAATAATTATTTTTTTTTGATAAAAATTATCATCGGCGGAATTACGACGAATACCAAGCTTTCGACCGACGACTTCTTTGACCGTCAGCAGAGTCCATTGGATTGTTGAATATCTGATGGGCATAGCATCGTCGACCAAACCAACACTGAGTTTTCGACGGTGGATTTTGTCGGCACTCCAACAAAAATTCATCGCAAATCCGACAAACGACCATCGGAAATTAGCTTTGAATGTACTAGTGATGAATGGAGCCCTTTTCAATACATGTGTAATTTTATATGTTTCATTAAATAGCTTCTTATTATCCTAGTGGTTCTTGTCATCACTTGGTGCAGGAGCACTTAGGCCTCATTTTCATCACAGGTTTGATAGCAGTTTTGGTTTTTATTAGTTTTAAGTTGAAAAGTTGTCTAAGATGTTCTTCAAGTTGTTCTAGGTTGTTTGGATGAGTTTTGAACTCATTGTGTGGTCTTGGTTTCCTATTTTCATCTTTTTGCTCAAAGTTGCCAGTTTGGAGTTGGCTGGCAAAATGTTGTCAAAAGTGAGTTTTCAGTGTGTTTTTGTTGTGAAAAGTTCTTGGACATGTTTGGTGTTTGGTTTTTAGGTATGAATAGTGTTTTTAGTTGATTTGTAGTTTTTGAGATCAACCTTGCATCTTCTAGGCATCAAAACTTGTCATTTAGGCATCAAAATGTCAAATTTAAGTGCTCTTGGACATGTACCTATCTGTACAGGAGGCTAACCAACATGGAGAGGTATTTATTCTCCCATTTGAACTATTTTAAGGGTTGATCATTCGAAGTTATTAAGCATTTTGAGAATTTGCACTAAAAGTTCCTTGTTTTTCACTATGTTTTGACTCCAAGTGAGCAGCAGTCCATACACCTGTTGTGCTTGTCCATACTATTTTGGCATTTTCATGTTCTCTTATTCTTCCTAAAGCTTTTCACTTTGGTGGCATTGATTTTCATTGAGTTTTGAGTTTTGTGCAAAATTATTTAGTTTTGATAGTTTCATTACCTTGTCTAGGAAATTGGCAAGGATGCTTGACCAACTTGGCTTCTTGAGGCCCTAACTGCTCATGGCTTCCCAAGAACCAGTTGGTCAACTTGTAAGATATGTAAATACTTGTTTTTATTTAAAAAGTGCAGGTGTAAGGAGGTTTGTGGCCATGGAGCCCTAGGCAAGTGTGCCATTTGGCTAGGGTCTTTGAAAAAGTTTGATGCTTTCCTCTTCTATAGCAAATGCATTCTTCAGATAATCAAACCTGTTTTGATCCTTAAGGTTTATTGTAGAGATAAAGAGGCTTTTTAAGCAATAAAGAGGATGTTTGCATTTTTAGTTTGTGAAAATGATGTAAAAAACAGTGAGTCACTGTTTTGGGGTTGATTTCCATTCATTACTCACTCTCCACCATATGTTGGTGCTTGTAAAACCTTGTATCTCATGCTATTTGCTTGTAAACAAGAACAAGGTGTGGTTTTTGGTATTTTCCATGGGTTTGAGGTTGCCAAGATCAATTAATGATCCTTGAGGCACAATTGTAATGCCCAACTGGCTGTCACAGTCAACTAGGACTGATTTTTGCATTTTCATTGAAGTTATATATGTAATATTCCTCTTCAAAATGGTAGGTATGAAGGTCAACAAACAACTAAAGACAAAGAATTGTTAAAGAGCACCAATCAGACCTTTTGAAAAGAGTTTTGATAGTGAAAAGTGCAGGTCTAAAGTGGAAAAAAATAGTGAAAAGAGAAAAGTGCAGTGACAGTTAGTTGACACTAAATATTCCATTGCTTTGTAATTTGCCTAATGCCTTTTGTGTAGGGATAACATGATTCCTTTCTTGTCATAAATGATAGTCATGTTTACATGCTTTGAATTGTAATTGGTTCTCATGCAAAAGTTGTGTTTGTAGGAAGCAAGAATGAGAAGTTGTCAATGTTGCTCACTCCCTATGAGCATTTTTGTAAATTCTTGTTCTCTAACCCTTTGAAGGTGCAAAAATACTTCATTTTGGCCTAAATAGTACGAGACATGGTAGGACTGAAGTTTCATAGTTCCCTTTGAATATTTCTAGCATGCAAGTTGATTCTTGCCTCCAAAACCCTTCCAAACCCTCCTTTTTGCACCCATTTTTGGGACAGTCATAGAGAAGGCTTAAGGAACCCTAAAAGTTAGAAAATATTCAAGAACTCCCAAAACGGTATCCATATATGAGATTCTTTTAGTTTGGAAGTCCATCGTTGGAGCAGGGTGAGCACAAAACCCCAAAAGGAGGGTTAATTCCTTGTAGCCCATTTTAGGCCTCAAAATTGGTTTATTGTCAAATCGGGTACACAAATGGAGGATGTAAAGTCTAAAACCCATCAAGTCCAGTTGAAATAAGTCAATCTTGCATTTCTTTAACACTTTGGGTGAGGTAGACTCCAAAACTTAGGTTGTAGCACTTGTGAAGGACTTCTACACCCCAAACGTAGAAGACTAAAGTCACCCATTGGGAGAAAAACTTGACTTCAATTTGTAAACCAACAAAAGGAGACCTTGTGCAGTCAGAGAATAGGTCAGGGATAGAGAAAATGAATCCCAAATGAGAGATTAAGGTGTCAGACCACAAAGCCTAAAGCTATCATGTTGAAGCCCTTGAGCAACCAAGGAGAGTTAGACTTGGGGAGGTGGATCAAGGAGAGTTGCTAGGTTGTTTATAAACCTCTTGCACTCTGATTTTGATGACTACACCTTGAAACCAGAAAGGACCTATCACTTAGCAAGCATACAAACCTATTGGGCAACACCCTTGCATTACCTCTAGATTGCAAAAGGGAGTTCCTACCAAGTTACAGATGAGAAGAATAGGGCCTTGGAGGATTTTGGCTAAGTATGGTCCTAATGCTTATAAGGTTGATTTACCTACTGATATTTCCTTATCTCCTATCTTTAATGTTGTCAATTTGGTACTATTCAAGGGGTAGCCTCCAGAAGAGACTCAGAGAGCTTCAGACATTTCACATTCCCTTTTCGATCTATCTCTTCCCTCTTCTTCTTTTCCCATTCCTAAATAGGTACTTGATTCCAGAATCATCAAGAAGACTAGAAAGCATGACTGCTTTGAACATTTGATCAAGTGGAAAGATCAACCAGCTTCTGAAGCCACTTGGATACCTGAAAGTGACTTCCACAAGGCTGGTATTCCTCTCTCTTTTCTACCCAAAGGAGTCACATGACTTCTTTGTCACTGGGGGAGTATGGTGCAGGAGCACCTAGGCCTCGTTTTCATCATAGGTTTGATAGTAGTTTTTTTTTTTATTAGTTTTAAGTTGGAAAGTTGTCTAAGATGTTCTTCAAGTTGTTCTAGGTTGTTTGGATGAGTTTTGAACTCATTGTGTGGTCTTGGTTTCTTGTTTTCATCTTTTTGCTCAAAGTTGCCAGTTTGGAGTTGCCTGGCAAAATGTTGTCAAAAGTGAGTTTTCAGTGTGTTTTTGTTGTGAAAAGTTCTTAGACATGTTTGGTGTTTGGTTTTTAGGTGTGAATAGTGTTTTTAGTTGATTTGTAGTTTTTGAGATCAACATTGCATCTTCTAGGCATCAAAAGTTGTCATTTGGGCATCAAAATGTCAAATTTAAGTGCTCTTGGACATGTACCTATCTGTACAAGAGCCTAATCAACTTGGAGAGGAATTTATTCTCCTGTTTGAACTATTGTAAGGGTTGATCATTCAAAGTTACTAAGCATTTTGAGAATTTGCACTAAACGTTCCTTGTTTTTCACTATGTTTTGACTCCAAGTGAGCAGCAATCCATACACCTGTTGTGCTTGTCCATACTATTTTGACATTTTCATGTTCTCTTATGCTTCCTGAAGCTTTTCACTTTGGTGGCATTGATTTTCATTGAGTTTTGAGTTTTGTGCAAAATTATTGAGTTTTGACAGTTTCACTGCCTTGTCTAGGAAATTGGCAAGGATGCTTGACCAACTTGGCTTCTTGAGGCCCTAAATGCTCATGGCTTCCCAAGAACCGGTTGGTCAACTTGTAAGATATGTACATACTTGTTTTGATTTCAAAAGTGCAGGTGTAAGGAGGTTTGTGGCCATGGAGTCCTAGGCAAGTGTGCCATTTGGCTAGGGTCTTTGAAAAAGTTTGATGCTTTTCTCTTCTATAGCAAATGCATTCTTCAGATAATCAAACCTGTTTTGATCCTTAAGGTTGATTGTAGAGAAAAAGAGGCTTTTTAAGAAATAAAGAGGATGGTTGCATTTTCAGTTTGTGAAAATGATGTAAAAAACAATGAGTCACTGTTTTGGGGTTGATTTCCATTCATTGCTCACTCTCCACCATATGTTGGTGTTTGTAAAACCTTGTATCTCATGCTATTTTCTTGTAAACAAGAACAAGGTGTGGTTTTTTGTATTTTCCATGGGTTTGAGGTTGCCAAGATCAATTAATGATCCTTGAGGCACAATTGTAATGCCCAACTGGCTGTCACAGTCAACTAGGACTGATTTTTGCATTTTCATTGAAGTTATATATGTAATCTTCCTCTTCAAAATGGCAAGTATGAAGGTCAAAAAACAACTAAAGAAAAATCATTGTTAAAGAGCACCAATCCGACCTTTTGAAAAGAGTTTTGACAGTGAAAAGTGCAGGTCTAAAGTGGAAAAAAATAGTGAAAAGAGAAAAGTGCAGTGACAATTAGTTGACAGTGAATATTCCATTGCTTTGTAATTTGCCTAATGCCTTTTATGTAGGGCTAACATGATTCCTTTCTTGTCATTAATTATAGTCATGTTTACATGGTTTGAATTGTAATTGGTTCTCATGCAAAAGTTGTGTTTGTAGGAAGCAAGAATGAGAAGTTGTCAATGTTGCTCACTCCCTATGAGCATTTTTGTAAATTCTTGTTCTCTAACCCTTTGAAGGTGCAAAAATACTTCATTTTGGCCTAAATAGTATGAGACATGGTAGGAATAAATTTTCATGGTTCCCTTTCAATATTTCTAGCTTGCAAGTTGATTCTTGCCTCCAAAACCCTTCCAAACCCTCCTTTTTGCACCCATTTTTGGGATAGTCATACAGAAGGCTTAAGGGACCCTAAAACTTAGAAAATATTGAAGAAATCCGAAAAGGGTATCCATATATGAGATTCTTTTAGTTTGGAAGTCCATCGTTGGAGCAGGGTGAGCGCAGAACCCCAAAAGGATGGCTAATTCCTTGTAGCCCATTTTAGGCCTCAAAATTGGTTTATTGTCAAATCGGGTACACAAATGGAGGATGTAAAGTCTAAAACCCATCATGTCCAGTTGAAATAAGTCAATCTTGCATTCCTTTAACACTTTGGGTGAGATAGACTCCAAAACTTAGGTTGTAGCACTTGTGAAGGACTTCGACACCCCAAATGTAGAAGACTAAAGTCACGCATTGGGAGCAAAACTTGACTTCAATTTGTAAACCAACAAAATGAGACCTTGTACAGTCAGAGAATAGGTCAGGGATAGAGAAAATGAATCCCAAATGAGAGATTAAGGTGCCAGAGCACAAAGCCTAAAGCTATGGTGTTGAAGCCCTTGGGTAACCAAGGAGAGTTGCTAGGTTGTTTATAAACCTCTTGCACTTTGATTTTGATGACTACTCCTTGAAACCAGCAAGGACCTATCACTTAGCAAGCATACAAACCTATTGGGCAACACCCTTTCATTACCTCCCTATCATCACTCTTCTCCCACCTAATGAAAAGATGTTGACCACTGTCATCTCACTATTTTTCCTATTTATTTGGATGCTAGGTCAGTGTCCTTAAAAAATTTGACACCTCCTTCTCCTACTAGGTTGGCTATGTTGGTGGCTCAAGCCTCTATTCTTGCTGATATGGATTCTCATGTGGGTCATTATGTGAGCCTCTCAAGTTTTGGCCCGATCACGTCCTTAGTTCCTAACTCTCTGTCCATAGACTGTAGAGTTCCCTCTCCAAATTTAGTGGCATATCTAGATAATTCATCCACCACTTCTGGCAGTTCCTCTGACCCTTCTTTGTTGTCTTCTCCTAGGAAGGGTGTTTTTTGTTTTACTATAACTTGTTGCAAATAAAAGAGCTATTCTCTTATTGTTTAGAATATGCAGATTATCTCATTGGCCCTATTGGTGGGTCTCAACTTATATTTTGTAATAACCCACTCTACATAACCCAAGAATTTTTGACTATTTTATTTATTTATTTATTTACTTATTTAGTCATTTGTGTTTGATTCAATCACATACTTTGGGCATCTATCCAATTGGATTAGGCATTCATCCATCTAGGATGAGCATCTAACCATAGGGTTAGGCATATGTCCATACGGGACAGGAGGTTTCATCTATCCAATACGAGATAGGCATCTACCCAAATGGGCTAGGCATCTATCCAACCTGGGATAGGAGGTTCTCTGGCTAGAGACTTGGACTCATTGCGACCATCCGGGTCCTGAGACACTCACTAGGAACTACACTCGTATAATAGGAGTGCACCGAGGTCACCGTCCTTAGGAGAAAATAAAAAAAAACATAATGCAAGCTTGAATTCCACCTCAGAATTTGGCCTAAAGCCTCAAGAAGTCAAGCGAATCCATATGGGATTCCTTCTGAGTATACGTTGAATTAATTTTTTCTTAATTTCCCTTATCTTTGAATTAGGAGACTTCACAATCCATCTACTTTACCAAACCCTAAACCTCATCCCCGAACCCCTGAGTACTAGGGACAACTCCGTCCCTAGATTGCCTACATACCCATTTCAGCACAGGATCAAGGTGTAAAGTATGTAGTTCTTCTAATCTATGGTTTAATGTAAATAGTTTTGGTGGGTACACAACCCTTTCTAGGGTCAATATCCCAGACAGTTTCTCTGCGTTTGCTACCCACGATGGTAGCCTTATGCAAAGGCTCAAGGTGGCCTATTGTTTGTGACCTAAAACATCTAGGTCCTAACACACATCATAAGCGTCACCCTTGATCCAATTGTCAACTGTCAACAATTATTTGAGATTAAGCTAAGTTTGTTAAAGCATTTCACTCAATCAACCCTAAAGGGGTTTACTAAGGTTTAACTAGCAGATGTAAATTCATTCAAAGATTATCTTATTAGATTATTAATCCAAGGGGGATTACCCACCCCTTGTATTTTAACTTCCATGTGTCCCTTATTACTCCGCAATGATTTATAGGGGCGATGCCACAAACTTCGTTGATGCAACTTTATTAGGAATTAAGTGCAGTAGTTCAACGTGGTGGCTTTACTCGTAAGCATGACCCAGAGGCACCATAGATACCAAACGCTGCTAAGGTTTTGGTTTCAACTCCACTTATTTAGTTATCCAACTAGGAATGAACCATAAGTTCACGAAAGCTTGAATAAACATTTACTTAAGAATTATGAAACTATAACATGAAAAATAAATTATTGCTTGACATTGAAAATAAGATATAATCGAAAGGAACATTTGAAAAAAACAAAAAATAAAGAAATCAACTACCTTGGAGTAACATTCTCGTGAAAATAACTATGATAAAATTCTAATTCTTGAACTAAATACATGAAAATTCCAATTTCTTGAAAGCTAGGATACTTGTAGGAAATAGCTTACAAAATTATTTGAATTACTAACTGTTACACTTTTAATAAGCACTCAATACATGAAATATATTGAATTGCTTTCAAGAAGGTTACCAACCAATTTAGTGCCTACTTGCTTGAAGGGAAAAGATCTTGATAACCACATTACCCATGTTTGAAATACGAGGTTAGGAGAGAGACAGATTTCTTGCTAATTAACCAGTAAGAATAAGGCTCCTAATTAATACCAATTGATCT
This sequence comes from Cryptomeria japonica, assembly GCF_030272615.1. Classification (NCBI taxonomy): domain Eukaryota; kingdom Viridiplantae; phylum Streptophyta; class Pinopsida; order Cupressales; family Cupressaceae; genus Cryptomeria; species Cryptomeria japonica. The sequence continues at coordinate 162,968,275 of NC_081406.1, forward strand.
ACCTTTAATCAATCGTTATGAATATCAATTATTTTTAACTAACCAATATGAACACGATTCTCAAATACTCCCAATCAATTCACTTTTAATTAACCAATGAAAATAATTCCAATCAATCGCTTTTAATTAACCAATATACAAAAAGTTCCTAAATAATTCCAATTAATCAATATACAAAAAGTTCCTAAATAATTCCAATTAACCAATATACAAAAAGTTCCTAAACAATTTTAGTTAACCAAAATACAAATAGTTCCTACATAATAATAATCTTTGTCTAGTTGCTCTTGAGCCAATGCCAAAACCTTCGCAAGATTATAAGGAGATAACTAACTAACCCTCCCACTTGAAGAAGTTTAACCCTTGGTTATTTAATAAATTTATCAATCCCAAATTCTTAGATGGGAGCTGAGGTTCGCTCCTAGATCTTCCTCAATTAAAATTGTTGTTTAATCTTCTAAGTGAGCATGGAAAGGGATTCTCAAAACCCATATTAAGGAAATAATCCAACAATAACAAATTATAACTCATTCATCCTTGAAGCTAAGTTTCATTAGACATTTACAACGAAAGACAAAAACCTGATTTTAGGTTCGTAAGCTAAGACAAGTCTCATGGTAGAATGATTTTAGATTTGATAATATAAATGTTATAACAACATAGATTATACCATGTAGATTGTATGAAGCTTTATTATGAGGTTCACCCCTACATTAAATGTAATTTCCCCCTTTGACTAATCTTATATTTTCTTAAGGTTAGAAAATAAATTTGACCATTATTAGGTTTGACTATACTAAATACTTTGTTTATTTTGCATCTTGGAATCTAGTAAAGAACAATCCAATATTCAACCTACTACTACTAAGAGATTTATATTGAAAATGAGAAGGACTATGGTAACTTCAATTATGCAACTTGCATGATAATCATAAATATGTATTTGGTATGATTACAATAAATATGTAACTTGCATGGAAACAATAATTAAGTGACTTCCATGATAGCAGTAAATATGTAACTTGCTCGATAATAATAATAATGTAACTTGCATGAAAGATTAACAATGTTCATTTAAATAATTTCCTTCAAATAAAGAATTGACTAAGGTGGTTGTGATTACTAAAAGAGGAGGTCCCTTTAGACAATCTAAATCAATATAAATTAATAATGGAATAAAAATACCAACCAAATAACCCAATTAAATCTAAAACTAATTAGATGAGTCTAAACTATAAATTTAGCTACAACTCAATTTACAAATTTAGTTCCCTTGTTTTTGCAAGATTGAAGGGTTCATTAATATTAATTCTTCCAATAATTGCCCCAATCATTTGATACGAAATTAATCCCCAAATTTATTCCCTTTTATAATCTAATTTTAATGGTGAAAGAAATACAACTTTTATATTAATAAAATTTTATCCATAAACTTTTCAATAATAAACTACCCCTCCTAGATCATATTTTATAATATAAATTTAAATTAATTCAATTAAAATTTCATATTAATAATCTTAATTTCCACTAATTAATACAAGTAAAGTTTACAAAAAAAGGTTGATTGCAATTTAACTAGTACAAATCAAAATTTAATAATTTTTTAAATAAAAACAAACTAAAATAATTTTTATATTATAAAGTTAATATAGATAAGTTTAACTTTAATAAATTGAAATTTTAATAACCGAATAGGGAAAGGGGAGTGGAGAAAGGAAACCTGCGGGCCCCCCACACCTATTTTTAATATAACTGATTTTTATTATCATTTTTATCTATATAAAGAGAAATATCCAGTGATCAAATCAATCTTTTTAATTGAATCTACCAGAGAAGGTTTTTTACATAGAATACAAATTTACAGAGGAGCTTTTTAATTGAATCTACTAGAGAGGGTTTTTTTAATAGAGAAAAAGAATTTACAAAGGAGAAATTTACATAGTATGCTATTTTTTTTTAAAGTAAAAAGGATAGAGTATCACAGGGATATAAGCACAATTTTCTCAGAGGTTATATATATATATATGTGTGAATTTGATTGAAACACAGGGTGATTTCATAGAGGAATAATTTATACAGGGTATGCTGAAAATAAATTTTCACAGGGATAAGTTATTTCTCAGATATAGAGTCTATTGAGATAAGGAGATAAGATATCATAGAGAAAAAATCTTCAGATAAGCACAATTTTCTCAGAGCTTATATACATATATATTTATTTTTATCTGAATTTGATTGCAACATAGGATGATTTCCTAGAGGAAGGTTTCACTGAGGAATAATTAATGCAGGGTATGCTAAAAATAATTTTTCATAGGGATAAGTTATTTCTCAAATAGAGAGTCTATTGAGATAAGGAGATAAGATATCACAGAGAGAAAATTCTTCAGGAGAGCGATCTGTACACTGCTTTTTTTTTTTGGATTTAATATAAAAAATAAATAAGAAATTTCTCAAGAGAATGCTAGATATGAATTAGTCATACTGAAATATTGTTTCACATGGAAAAAGATTCTAGAGAGAAACAAATTGAATTAATATGATTGGAATAAGGTTTCCACAGAGGAAGGATTTCTTACAACAATTGATAGTTTATACACTCATTGAAAATAAATAGTCAAATAGATATAAGACATAGAAATCACAGAGAAGGACCTCTCAAAAAAAAAGTTTGTACAATTTGTTTTTATGCAATTTTTTGAGGAAAAGAAGAAAAACTACTCATAGAGATAATCAAATACAAAGGTTTGAAATCAAGGGAGTAATAATTTTGAAAGAAAATATTTTTCTCGCAAATCTTTTTCTAAATTTTAAATTCAAGAAAAGCAAAAAGTAAAATATGATTTTTTTTTTCTTTTCTTTAAAATAGATTAATAAGATCTACATGTGCATTATTGAAAGAATCTTTTTTTTTTCAAGTGCATTTATCTATTTGATTTAATCTACCTATATAATTAAGAAATGATTTCTTGAAGAATATTATCATACAAATAAAAATTTAAGAGAGAATTAGTAGATATTTATATAAAATTTACACATGAAAGAATGCAAAGAGGGGAACCTGATTGATAGAGTTCTTTGTTGCTGAATTGTCTCCAATCCTTTAGCTAGTTTCTTCAACACTTATTGTAGCTTGATGATAATTTCTTCAAGAACAACTTAACAATTCTATAACGAAGTATGACTACAAAATCCTACTACTATTCAGAAGCACTTACAAAAAAATTAGAAAATACTTCATCACAACAAAAACCAATGAACTCCCCTTTTTCAAAAATCTAGAATTCAATAAGTAGGAAAAGAGAGTCATTTCCCACTACAAAAGAATTAAATAATTTTCAAATTCTTTCTCCCAAAATAATTCCATGCAAAATTAATTATTGACAAAGTGGGAGTTACATGCAAGAAATTTGAATTTGAAATTCTCTTCTAGAATCTTCTCATTTCCTCCTACAACATGTGCTAAATTAAAATAAGTAATTTATAAATTAATTTTATGCAATCTAAATAATTGTTGTCATTGGAGGGGTTACATTTGACCATGCATTCAAAATTTGAATTTGAATTTTCCTCCATTTTATCAAAAATGAATTTCGTACCTCCCTTGTGATAAAAAGGCCAGAAATAGAATTATTCTTGTCATAGAATAATTTGCAACTCCCCTGTCATATATTTGCTAAAAATAATATTTATTACTTAATATTTTGAATTTGAAAATTTATTTTCTAGAATCTTCTTATTTCTCCTACACCATGTGCTCAATTAGAATATTGAGGAAATAAATAATTTTCAAGTAAATTATGACCTCATGTGTGAGTCACCACTTATTACTCCTTTTTATTTAAAATTTTGATTTCTAACTCATAAAAGTAATATTAAGAATAATAATAATAATAATAATAATAATTATTATTATTATTATTATTAATATTATTATTATTATAATAATAATAATAATAATAATAATAATAATAATAATAATAATAATAATAATAATAATAATAATAATAATAATCGTATTATTAGCAATTTTTATCAAAGTCTAAAAAGAGGGTTATGACATCCTTCCCCGCTTAAATTGTGCATCTTCCCGATGTACTTTGTAGTACCCCTACTGTAATCGATCTCTAACCTTGGTTTAATCTTGATCAGTTTATCATAATATTATGTGATAGTCAGATGTTGATTTTACGCATAGCTATTGATGTGGTTTTCTCACTAGTTGTATGCAAGTTATTCAGTGTTCCTATTTCATGATATTAGTATCGGACTAATGCTCTCATTAAGTTATTATATATATATGCATGTATGATCTTTGGTTGCAGGAGATTTTAGGTACGAAGTCGCATGAGTGCGAGGTTTGTCGTCACCTGGTTTTGCAGGTTTGAGCATACCTTTTTAATCCTTAGAGTTGGATTAGGTGGTCGTAAGACCCTAGTCGACCTTAGTCGTGCTCTAGTGAGCATCGCCAGTTGTCGTCGGTATCCCCTTCTTGTTTGGGTTTGCGAGTCGTCTGTTTGGTTGACCTTCTCGTTTTGCGTGCTTGGTGTGCTTGGTTGAATCGATTATTTAGTCCTTAGTAATTATCTTGATTAAACATATGCGTTTGTGCATTGAAGATTAATGGATTAAATTGATTGGGAATTCGTTATGCGATTCCGTTGATATGAAATTGCTTATTTTAATTTGGGAGTAAATTCGATTAAATAACTGATCTTGAGTATTTAATGCATTTTATATATGCTGTTGAAAAAGAAAGTTTTATATTTTATCGCAATAGAGTTAATTGCATTCTGTTGGATTATTAAATCAGAAAGGTTAGATTGAATTGATTGAAGAAATCGATTCTCGATTTGTATAGTAAGTTAATTTGTTGTTATTATTAGAAAAGGATTAAATTTTGTGAATTATTTTGTAAATAAGAATTTTTATTCCAAAAATGGAATTTTTGGGTCAACTCTTCCATATAACCCAAATTTGGGGAAGATTGGGGAGGATGGACAAATTTGGAGAAGATTTTGGTTGGAAAGATTTTTGGGGGTTTTGGAGAAGAGACAGGTTGCTGAATCTGGCAGGTGGGCTCTCCTTCAGCAATTCCAGGATTGCGTGTTAAGGTAGGAATCTGAGCTGCCTTTCTCGTTGCCAAATCCAATCTTTGATTGTTTTCAGTTTTAATTTGGATTGTGGGTTTAAATCCATGTTTTAGCTGTGTTCTTCAAGGAAATGCATGGCTGTATCGTTATGTTAAAATGGATTATCTTGCCATGTCTGGTTTTCTCTTTGTTTAGTAAAAATAATTTATTTGAGGTGTGTTATTCCTCATGGTTGGTTGGGCGTTTGAAATCCCATCGTGTTTGGGTATGGCGTTTTTAGCCAAGTTCGAACTGGGTTTTAAGGAAAATAAAAACATTGATTTTTAATATCGAACTGTGTGTATTTCAAAAAAATAAAGAAAAGATTTTATTTTCGAACTGTGCATTTGAATGATATCGCTGTGTATTGTTTTTTTTTTTCAAGCCGTGCGTTGGGTTTTTAGTACCATCGGTGGGGGGGTTTGGAGGCGGGGAGCGGAGCTCCACCGCACCTCCTCCCCTCTCTCCCGCACGTCTCTCCCCCGCACGTTCCCCTTCGCTGGCGTTTTAGGCTCGGGCCGCGGTGGCCGCAGGGCGCCGCGGACCTGCGGGCACCGCAGGGCGCCGCCGCCTGGGCCGTGTTGAGCGGTGTTGCGCTAGGGTTAGGGCACGGCCCTTCCCAGCTCGCTCGCCCTAATGTTTTTAAAATGCTTTTTTTTTTAATGCATTTTTTTGTGCGTTTTCAAATATTGTAAATCGTGGTTTATAAATGGGTTTTCCTTTTAATGTATTTTGTTTTCCCATTCAAAAAAAAAACGGGGCTTATAATATGTTGAATATTATTGTAAAGTTAGTGTTAGTTAGTTCTTAATTTTGATTAAGGAGGCATTAAACTTGACAAATGTTAGTTGGTAGTGATTAACTTTATAATGGAGTTATAGGCTAATTGTTTTCAACTTCATTTTGTGATTTATGCCTTCTTTGTAATTAAGTTCTTCAAATGTGAATTTTCGCAATGGAACATTGTTGTTTATTTTCCTATTGATCTTGGATTAATGGATCTAGATCTTACCTGCTAGCTGATTAGGGAAGTTGGCTAATTGAGGTGGTATTGTTTAAAAACGAAATAGAATATTATGTTATTGGAAATGATTATCTCCATTTAGATTCTCTTTCTGCATTTTTATTTCCGTAACCCGTATAATGTATCTGGAAATTGAAAAGTAAGAATCTGTAGAGGTCGGTTTTAGACCAATATGTCAGTGATGTTTTAATTGGAGATTTAAACATCTTATTTTATTGATTAATGGTTATCTGAGTTTTATTAATATGAATTTTGTTTAAGAACTCATTATGGCTTATTATGTCTGTTCGATGCTTGAACCTTAGAGAGTTAGAAAACCAAGAACAAACTATTCCTAGATGAGGTAGATAACTGTAATCTGATATAGATCATGTAGAAAACCTGATCGACTGTTAATGTTTAGATCAATTTGAGGAACTATTGTATTTCTGATTATTGCCTTGCGAGTTTAATTTCTATATTCGCCTTTAATTATGAAATGGCATGGTTTTGCTTTGTTCAGTAGGACCCTGTTGTATGGATTGACTTGGGGTACCTGTTCCAGTCCTCGATTGCGAGTTGACTGTTGTATTGTGGTAGTGTCGTTTTGACCATATCCTCCTTGTGTGTGAGTCGAATGATGATTCGTGGTTAACCTTAGTTGCCAGGTCTCTAGTTAGAGTACCGTCAGTAAGTGATTACCCTTGAGTCGTGTTTGACCAGATGATTGTATCTCTCTTCTTGAACTCCGTTTGTCTGACCATGTGTATTCCTTGAGTCTGAGCTCATTGAGTATAGTCTAGTGTCGTATGGGAAAGTGGCTTTCGATTGGGGGCCGCGCCCAAAGTGGCTGCTGGATAACCCGTCGAAAGTGAGTCTAATAAGTGATAACCTAAGTAGATTAGAATATAATCTCTAAGTAAGATAATGTGCCTCACACATGGGACGAATGCTATCATAGATTTGGCATGCTGTGAGAAGGCCTGAAATGGCAAACCATCTTCCTTGTCTTCACGAGAGGATGTGTGGGTCCACACGGGGCTTGGATGGGCCGGAAGTTCGGATTAGGGTGCCAGGGTGACCCAGTGTATGGGGTCGGGACCTATGAAGACTTGCCATGGTATCCATACCAGGTTGTGTGATGACACTTGTCCCTACGTTCGCTAGTGTGTTGTCGTTTTGTCCTGTTAGGAGTACCTTTGTGAGTCGTCCTTTGTCTCTACCCTTGTGAGTGTCGGTTTCATGTTAGACCTTGGGTGGTGATGGCTCAGTTTTATGGATGCTCTCTTGGACTCTTGTATTAGCTTTGATTATGTTCAGCTGGATCCTGTTCTTTCTAAGGATCGTTTATGTATTAATGGACCGATGTGGTCGTTTGTATATTGTGTATATTTCGCCTTGATGGCTGGATTGTATTGGTGTAACCTCTTGTATTCTTAACCTTTATTATTTATCAAAGGGGTCTTGCAGTTGCGCAGACCCGGAGATGTAGCCCTTTAGGGGTGAACTCTGAGATCATTATGGTGTTATGTGGTGTATTCGCTTATGTTTCCTTTATTCAGCTTTATCATGCATGATTAACTTATGTTAGAATGGGTAAGTGGATAAATGGAATTAACTATAAATGCTTATATTCAGTTCTTTATTGAATGCCATGTTGATCGAATGCGTAAGTGTTTTAGATGAGATTATCGTAGATGCTAGTATGCAATCGTCTTTTAAAATACAATAAGTTGGTATATGAAAAGAATGTAACTTAGAGTAATGAATTATACCCAGTTGTTGTTAAGGAATTTAAATATGCTTGGAAAGATCTCTTATGTTATGATGAAATCCTAGTGTGTTAGAATGTTAGATGTATGGTTTGTAATTTTAAATGATAAGCTTGAATGAGAATTATGAATGGATCTTAATGGATGAATCTTTGTGTGATTTATATTTCTGTCCTTTGAAAGGAATTATCCTGATTATGAATTATCTCGTTATTAAGATATTCAGCTTTTGGATTAATTGTGTGAGTAAAGTGTATTGTGAAAATTTAAGTAATCTCGTTGGGAAACTCTTTTGGTGTTAGTTGATGTCTTCCGCTATGTAATTTGAATCTTTGATATCTTGTTGCATCTTATGTGTTGTAACTTAAAAATAAAAATAAAAAAATTTGCACTCTATTCTTGTAATTTTGGCTTAATCCCTTCGGGGTTTCCTGGCGGGGCATTACATTTGGTATCAGAGCCAGGTTGCAAACATTGGGATCTCTGGTGTCACGTGTGCCCTCTATTTGTGTGAGGTGTATCGACCTTATGTGTATGCTTGTCCTCCTTTTGCATATGAGTGATTGAGCAGACCTTAACTTGTTTGGAACGTGTGTGTTCACACCTTGTTTTCGCCTTCCTGATGTTGGTATTTGAGTGTTGTACTCTTTAGACTAATCCATTTGGGTTGGTCCGTGCTTGTCTTGAATCTGAAAGTGCGAATTGTGTTTGTTTAAAGATTTTGATCTAGCTTAGTGTTGTCCACTTGAAGGACTAATATGGAAATTATTAAATGCTTATTTTGTAGAAAATTAAATGATTATCACCATTTTTCTCTCTCTTTCTGGAAATTGAACTGATTAGGATATGTGTGATTATCTTTGATTTGAGTTTCTTGTTGCAAAAGAAAAAGTTGTGACTTCTTGAAGCCTTGTGTGAGCCTTATGCTGCTTATGTTTTTAAATTATTAAAAGGGCTATGGGTTTAAAAATTCATTTTGGGTGATGGGAGAAAACTGTATGTGCACGTTTAAAGGATTCTCCATGTGTATTTTGTAGGAGTAGCATGATTAAATTCTACCTTAGTAAGGTGCATTTTTATGCGAATAGATGAATTATGTGAAACTGCTTGGTTGTAGAGGAAGTATTAAAAAGAGCATGCTATTGTAGCTCCGAGAGAATATTAATGTGTTTTCCGAAAGATTGTCTTATGTGTCTCATTAAACCAAGTTGATTGAAGATTTATTTTAGCAAATGCTCCATTGAACTCGCTTTTGGGTATGTGGAATTACCTTGATGTGTTAGAAAGTGCGAATGGAAAAGATTGTTTGATGTGCATGCATAAATATGTTTTATTTGGGGTTAATAACTCTTTGCTTATCTTTGATCGTAATGTGATATTTTCTAATAGGTTGCAAATTATGACATGTGCCTATATTGTATTATTGTAAGTGAGTGTTCTTATGAGGTCTTGCATTATCAAAAAGATTGCCTCTCTTGATCTTTGTTTTGGTTTGGAAAACTAGAACCTCCTGTTGCAACCATAATTATTGGAAATGTTTTGTTAGGCTATTTGTCATCCTTCTTAACGGTAGTGAAATGAAAACCGTATAATTGTAATGATAGGCTTATAATGAGAAATTTTTTTTTGTGTAAGTGTGACCTTGAATGATCTTGTGTCATGTAAGAAATAGTTTGGCTATCAAACTCTCTTTCCCTTCTCTTTGCCTAATCATAAGAATTTTAGAAATGGTATTAAGAGTGCAGTGATTAAATAGAATGTTTATAAAACATGTGAAATTGTGTGTTTGCTTTTGGCTTCACAGGGATAGATGAAAGTCTTAAGCTTTAGAAATGAATTTGCTTAGCTAGTAATTTAATTATGAATGCTTAGTGAGATTCGACAAAGCTATAGGAATGATGTTAATTCCTTATGTAATTGTGAATTGTTAATAATTTCAGTACTTGAATCTAGAGTAAACGTGATTCAGTTATTTATATAGAAAGCATTATTGAAATCTTCCTTGTATAGATGTTACCATACTGAAAAGTACTCCCCGTATATGTGACTAAACCAGTGCTGGTGTAATTGTGTGTATTGTAAGAAACCAGTGCTTATTATATGTGCCCATGGATTGGTGAAGTAATCAACCATGGAGGGTATGTTGCTTATGAGTATGGGAAACCATGCTGTTTATATGCTGTTGCTTATTTGTTTCCCTGCTAAGTACCAAACCTCGGGTTGTGGATAACTCAGTATGTTAAGGGGTAGTATTCGAAGTAACCGTTCCTTGAATAGTATGGATTGGCGTACGAGTAATGTCGGCGCGAAGTGACCTTAGCTTCTCTACTTCGAAGGATGATATAGTTGTACTACTAAACTGTATCAAAGGTGTACTCAATACTTTCCCTTTTGATGAATCTATTTATAGGTTTATGTGTGCCAGCCTATTCCTATCCTTTATTTTGAGCATATAGATGGCAGTTTTTGAGCATATTGTTGGATTTTATTGGAGCATCTATTGCCTTGTCTTCATGAGAGGCGTGTTATTGTTCTTATATAATTTGCCAACTGACCAGTGTTGGTCGACTTGTGGGTAGACCTTAGCCATGTATACCTTTGGCTTACGGCGGGTATCCTTCTAGATACGTCGCTATGCGGAGTGTGACTAGCGCGTGCCTTATCCGCGGGGTACACTGCCATGCGGGATACGTCCATTGCATGTTTTGTCCGCTTGGAGTATTGCCATGCCGTGCTGAGACACGATGTGGGATGTAGTAGACATTTCCATGCGACCTACCGCTAGGTATTGGGTAGAGCCATGCCATGTGACGACGTGATGCAGGGTGATGTCGAGGTGCACACTACCATGCCATGCGGGTGTGTGACTTGGCCACACCACATGATGAGCTACTAGGATAGCTAGACGATTGTTCCTTCCTTCCTCGTTGGTGGCTAGCTATTAGTCACCCAGTGATGTTATGTGCAGTTGTGCTATTCTTTATATTTCTTTGGAGATCAGCAGTTTATTTTACTTTGATTTTGAAGGTTTAGCCACGATCTTGTGATCTTTTGCACTTTTGATTTGGTGTTGAGATTCTGGATTATTTTCTTGCCTTACTGTTGGAATTGAGGATTTATTATCTTTATTCTTCTGTACTTTGGTGGCTAAACCGGTTTATCATTATTGTTTTCGTATGCTGGTCTTGTGTTGCAATGTGAATTCCTCTCCAAGAATGTAGGAGATGGGCTTGGATGAGTGTATACGAGGAAGTAGACGCAAGGAACCTTGAGGATGGAGGTATGTGAGGCTGTGATGCAGCTAGTATCCACTACCTACCTATGTGTGGTGACTATCTCTTGGAGGCTAAACACCTTACACAACAAGGGATATTCACAAAGGTCTTGTATGGAAGGTAGCACCGCTATGGTGTGCCTAGCACCATCGAGCCTTTGAGTGAGATATTGGATTCTTATGATCATATTGTAGTTCTGAGATCAGGCATAGAGATGCTGATCGTGCATGTTATCTTTGACCGAGCATTAGACATGCTCACATGTGGCCTTTTCTATTATGCATTCCAGTTATGTGGATGGTTATTATTTGTATCATGGAGTAAATTGTGTTAACTTGTCACTATGTTATGGGACATAGTCTTTGGAAAGGTGTTCTTATGCCTGGCAAGTGTAATCAATTGAGTTATTTATGTTGCTCTTATTTATTGGAAGCTAATTTGGCTGTAGAAATTGATATTTTGAGCTAGTTCTATGTTATTAAATCTTATGATAAAGATGGATTGGTAAAGGAAATTGATCATTATGGCATGTTTTCCTGTCATTCTGGGTCGATGATTATGGTAATTGTTGTTTACCTCCTTGTAATGCTTTAATTTGGTGTAATGAAAGGAAGAAAATTCTTACTTCTCTGCTATGATTGTGGATAATTCCTAGAATATTTTAAGGAATGTATGGTTATAGATGTATCTTGCCAATGGATAATGGCGTTTGTAAAGGATTTTGCAATGATATTTCATTTATTTATGGAAAGATTTCTATGTGCAATTTGATCTTTGTTGAATGAGTTTCAGGGCAAATGCGTACGACATGTTCTCCATCTAGCCTTACGACTTCCAGGCGTAAGTCGGAACCTAGGGGGGGAGAATGTAGTACCCCTACCGTAATCGATCTCTAACCTTGGTTTAACCTTGATCAGTTTATCGTAATATTATGTGATAGTCAAATGTTGATTTTACGCATAGCTATTGATGTGGTTTTCTCACTAGTTGTATGCAAGTTATTCAGTGTTCCTATTTCGTGATATTAGTATCGGACTAATGCTCTCATTAAGTTATTATATATGTATGCATGTATGATCTTTGGTTGCAGGAGATTTCAGGTACGAAGTCGCATGAGTGCGAGGTTCGTCGTCACCTGGTTTTGCAGGTTTGAGCATACCTTTTTAATCCTTAGAGTTGGATTAGGTGGTCGTAAGACCCTAATCGACCTTAGTCGTGCTCTAGTGAGCATCGCCAGTCGTCGTCGGTATCCCCTGCTTGTTTGGGTTTGCAAGTCGTCTGTTTGGTTGACCTTCTCGTTTTGCGTGCTTGGTGTGCTTGGTTGAATCGATTATTTAGTCCTTAGTAATTATCTTGATTAAACATATGCGTTTGTGCATTGAAGATTAATGGATTAAATTGATTGGGAATTCGTTATGCGATTCCGTTGATATGAAATTGCTTATTTTAATTTGGGAGTAAATTCGATTAAATAACTGATCTTGAGTATTTAATGCATTTTATATATGCTGTTGAAAAAGAAAGTTTTATATTTTATCGCAATAGAGTTAATTGCATTCTATTGGATTATTAAATCAGAAAGGTTAGATTGAATTGATTGAAGAAATCGATTCTCGATTTGTATAGCTAGTTAATTTGTTGTTATTATTAGAAAAGGATTAAATTTTGTGAATTATTTTGTAAATAAGAATTTTTATTCCAAAAATGGAATTTTTGGGTCAACTCTTCCATATAACCCAAATTTGGGGAAGATTGGGGAGGATGGACAAATTTGGAGAAGATTTTGGTTGGAAAGATTTTTGGGGGTTTTGGAGAAGAGACAGGTTGCTGAATCTGGCAGGTGGGCTCTCCTTCAGCAATTCCAGGATTGCGTGTTAAGGTAGGAATCTGAGCTGCCTTTCTCGTTGCCAAATCCAATCTTTGATTGTTTTCAGTTTTAATTTGGATTGTGGGTTTAAATCCATGTTTTAGCTGTGTTCTTCAAGGAAATGCATGGTTGTATCGTTATGTTAAAATGGATTATCTTGCCATGTCTGGTTTTCTCTTTGTTTAATAAAAAAAATTTATTTGAGGTGTGTTATTCCTCATGGTTGGTTGGGCGTTTGAAATCCCATCGTGTTTGGGTATGGCGTTTTTAGCCAAGTTCGAACTGGGTTTTAAGGAAAATGAAAACATTGATTTTTAATATCGAACTGTGTGTATTTCAAAAAAATAAAGAAAAGATTTTATTTTCAAACTGTGCGTTTGAATGATATCGCTGTGTATTGTTTTTTTTTTTTCAAGACGTGCGTTGGGTTTTTAGTACCATCGGTGGGGGGTTTGGAGGCGGGGAGCGGAGCTCCACCGCACCTCCTCCCCTCTCTCCCGCACGTCTCTCCCCCGCACGTCCCCCTTTGCTGGCGTTTTAGGCTCGGGCCGCGGTGGCCGCAGGGCGCCGCGGACCTGCGGGCACCGCAGGGCGCCGCCACCTGGGCCGTGTTGAGCGGCGCTGCACTAGGGTTAGGGCACGACCCTTCCCAGCTCGCTCGCCCTAATGTTTTTAAAATGCATTTTTTTTTTAATGCGTTTTCAATGCATTTTTTTGTGCGTTTTCAAATGTTGTAAATCGCGGTTTATAAATGGGTTTTCCTTTTAATGTATTTTATTTTCCCATTCAAAAAAAAAGGGGGGCTTATAATATGTTGAATATTATTGTAAAGTTAGTGTTAGTTAGTTCTTAATTTTGATTAAGGAGGCATTAAACTTGACAAATGTTAGTTGGTAGTGATTAACTTTATAATGGAGTTATAGGCTAATTGTTTTCAACTTCATTTTGTGATTTACGCCTTCTTTCTAATTAAGTTCTTCAAATGTGAATTTTCGCAATGGAACATTGTTGTTTATTTTCCTATTGATCTTGGATTAATGGATCTAGATCTTACCTGCTAGCTGATTAGGGAAGTTGGCTAATTGAGGTGGTATTGTTTAAAAACGAAATAGAATATTATGTTATTGGAAATGATTATCTCCATTTAGATTCTCTTTCTGCATTTTTATTTCCGTAACCCGTATAATGTATCTGGAAATTGAAAAGTAAGAAACTGTAGAGGTCGGTTTTAGACCAATATGTCAGTGATGTTTTAATTGGAGATTTAAACATCTTATTTTATTGATTAATGGTTATCTGAGTTTTATTAATATGAATTTGGTTTAAGAACTCATTATGGCTTATTATGTCTGTTCGATGCTTGAACCTTATAGAGTTAGAAAACCAAGAACAAACTATTCCTAGATGAGGTAGATAACTGTAATCTGATATAGATCATGTAGAAAACCTGATCGACTGTTAATGTTTAGATCAATTTGAGGAAGTATTGTATTTCTGATTATTGCCTTGCGAGTTTAATTTCTGTATTTGCCTTTAATTATGAAATGGCATGTTTTTGCTTTGTTCAGTAGGACCCTGTTGTATGGATTGACTTGGGGTACTTGTTCCAGTCCTCGATTGCGAGTTGACGGTTGTATTGTGGTAGTGTCATTTTGACCATATCCTCCTTGTGTGTGAGTCGAATGATGATTCGTGGTTAACCTTAGTTGCTAGGTCTCTAGTTAGAGTACCGTCAGTAAGTGATTACCCTTGAGTCGTGTTTGACCAGATGATTGTATCTCTCTTCTTGAACTCCGTTCGTCTGACCATGTGTATTCCTTGAGTCTGAGCTCGTTGAGTATAGTCTAGTGTCGCATGGGAAAGTGGCTTTCGATTGGGGGCCGTGCCCAAAGTGGCTGCTGGATAACCCGTCGAAAGTGAGTCTAATAAGTGATAACCTAAGTAGATTAGAATATAATCTCTAAGTAAGATAATGTGCCTCACACATAGGACGAATGCTATCATAGATTCGGCATGCTGTGAGAAGGCCTGAAATGGCAAACCATCTTCCTTGTCTTCACGAGAGGATGTGTGGGTCCACACGGGGCTTGGATGGGCCGCAAGTTCGGATTAGGGTGCTAGGGTGACCCAATGTATGGGGCCGGGACCTATGAAGACTTGCCATGGTATCCATACCAGGTTGTGTGATGACACTTGTCCCTACGTTTGCTAGTGTGTTGTCATTTTGTCCTATTAGGAGTACCTTTGTGAGTCATCCTTTGTCTCTGCCCTTGTGAGTGTCGGTTTCATGTTAGACCTTGGGTGGTGATGGCTCAGTTTTATGGATGCTCTCTTGGACTCTTGTATTAGCTTTGATTATGTTCAGCTGGATCCTGTTCTTTCTAAGGATCGTTTATGTATTAATGGATCGATGTGGTCGTTTGTATATTGTGTATATTTCGCCTTGATGGCTGGATTGTATTGGTGTAACCTCTTGTATTCTTAACCTTTATTATTTATCAGAGGGGTCTTGCAGTTGCGCAGACCCGGAGATGTAGCCCTTTAGGGGTGAACTCCGAGATCATTATGGTGTTATGTGGTGTATTCGCTTATGTTTCCTTTATTCAGCTTTATCATGTATGATTAACTTATGTTAGAATGGGTAAGTGGATAAATGGAATTAACTATAAATGCTTATATTCAGTTCTTCATTCAATGCCATGTTGATCGAATGCGTAAGTGTTTTAGATGAGATTGTCGTAGATGCTAGTATGCAATCGTCTTTTAAAATACAATAAGTTGGTATATGAAAAGAATGTAACTTAGAGTAATGAATTATACCCAGTTGTTGTTAAGGAATTTAAATATGCTTGGAAAGATCTCTTATGTTATGATGAAATCCTAGTGTGTTAGAATGTTAGATGTATGGTTTGTAATTTTAAATGATAAGCTTGAATGAGAATTATGAATGGATCTTAATGGATGAATCTTTGTGTGATTTATATTTCTGTCCTTTGAAAGGAATTATCCTGATTATGAATTATCTCGTTATTAAGATATTCAGCTTTTGGATTAATTGTGTGAGTAAAGTGTATTGTGAAAATTTAAGTAATCTCGTTGGGAAACTCTTTTGGTGTTAGTTGATGTCTTCCGCTATGTAATTTGAATCTTTGATATCTTGTTGCATCTTATGTGTTGTAACTCAAAAATAAAAATAAAAAAATTTGCACTCTATTCTTGTAATTTTGGCTTAATCCCTTCGGGGTTTCTTGGCGGGACATTACATTTGGTATCAGAGCTAGGTTGCAAACATTGGGATCTCTGGTGTCGCGTGTGCCCTCTATTTGTGTGAGGTGTTTCGACCTTATGTGCATGCTTGTCCTCCTTTTGCATATGAGTGATTGAGCAGACCTTAACTTGTGTGGAACGTGTGTGTTCATACCTTGTTTTCGCCTTCCTGATGTTGGTATTTGAGTGTTGTACTCTTTAGACTAATCCATTTGGGTTGGTCCGTGCTTGTCTTGAATCTGAAAGTGCGAATTGTGTTTGTTTAAAGATTTTGATCTAGCTTAGTGTTGTCCACTTGAAGGACTAATATGGAAATTATTAAATGCTTATTTTGTAGAAAATTAAATGATTATCACCATTTTTCTCTCTCTTTCTGGAAATTGAACTGATTAGGATATGTGTGATTATCTTTGATTTGAGTTTCTTGTTGCAAGAGAAAAAGTTGTGACTTCTTGAACCCTTGTGTGAGCCTTATGCTGTTTATGTTTTTAAATTATTAAAAGGGCTATGGGTTTAAAAATTCATTTTGGGTGATGGGAGAAAACTGTATGTGCACGTTTAAAGGATTCTCCATGTGTATTTTGTAGGAGTAGCATGATTAAATTCTACCTTAGTAAGGTGCATTTTTATGCGAATAGATGAATTATGTGAAACTGCTTGGTTGTAGAGGAAGTATTAAAAGAGCATGCTATTGTAGCTCCGAGAGAATATTAATGTGTTTTCCGAAAGATTGTCTTATGTGTCTCATTAAACCAAGTTGATTGAAGATTTATTTTAGCAAATGCTCCATTGAACTTGCTTTTGGGTATGTGGAATTACCTTGATGTGTTAGAAAGTGCGAATGGAAAAGCTTGTTTGATGTGCATGCATAAATATGTTTTATTTGGGGTTAATAACTCTTTGCTTATCTTTGATCGTAATGTGATCTTTTCTAATAGGTTGCAAATTATGACATGTGCCTATATTGTATTATTGTAAGTGAGTGTTCTTATGAGGTCTTGCATTATCGAAAAGATTGCCTCTCTTGATCTCTGTTTTGGTTTGGAAAACTAGAACCTCCTGTTGCAACCATAATTATTGGAAATGTTTTGTTAGGCTATTTGTCATCCTTCTTAACGGTAGTGAAATGAAAACCGTATAATTGTAATGATAGGCTTATAATGAGAAAAAAAAATTTGTGTAAGTGTGACCTTGAATGATCTTGTGTCATGTAAGAAATAGTTTGGCTATCAAACTCTCTTTCCCTTCTCTTTGCCTAATCATAAGAATTTTAGAAATGGTATTAAGAGTGCAGTGATTAAATAGAATGTTTATAAAACATGTGAAATTGTGTGTTTGCTTTTGGCTTCACAGGGATAGATGAAAGTCTTAAGCTTTAGAAATGAATTTGCTTAGCTAGTAATTTAATTATGAATGCTTAGTGAGATTCGAGAAAGCTATAGGAATGATGTTAATTCCTTATGTAATTGTGAATTGTTAATAATTTCAGTACTTGAATCTAGAGTAAACGTCATTCAGTTATTTATATAGAAAGCATTATTGAAATCTTCCTTGTATAGATGTTACCGTACTGAAAAGTACTCCCCGTATATGTGACTAAACCAGTGCTGGTGTAATTGTGTGTATTGTAAGAAACCAGTGCTTATTATATGTGCCCATGGATTGGTGAAGTAATCAACCATGGAGGGTATGTTGCTTATGAGTATGGGAAACCATGCTGTTTATATGCTGTTGCTTATTTGTTTCCCTGCTGAGTACCAAACCTCAGGTTGTGGATAACTCAGTATGTTAAGGGGTAGTATTCAAAGTAATCATTCCTTGAATAGTATGGATTGGCATACGAGTAATGTCGGCGCGAAGCGACCTTAGCTTCTCTACATCGAAGGATGATATAGTTGTACTACTAAACTGTATCAAAGGTGTACTCAATACTTTCCCTTTTGATGAATCTATTTATAGGTTTATGTGTGCCAGCCTATTCCTATCCTTTATTTTGAGCATATAGATGGCAGTTTTTGAACATATTGTTGGATTCTATTGGAGCATCTGTTGCCTTGTCTTCATGAGAGGCGTGTTATTGTTCTTACATAAGTTGCCAACTGACCAGTGTTGGTAGACTTGTGGGTAGACCTTAGCCATGTATACCTCTGGCTTACGGCGGGTATCCTTCTAGATACGTCGCTATGCGGAGTGTGACCAGTGCGTGCCTTATCCGCGGGGTACACTGCCATGCGGGATACGTCCATTGCGTGTTTTGTCCGCTTGGAGTATTGCCATGCCGTGCTGAGACACGATGCTGGATGTAGTAGACATTTCCATGCGGCCTACCGCTAGGTATTGGGTAGAGCCATGCCACGTGACTACGTGATGCGGGGTGATGTCGAGGTGCACACTACCATGCCATGCGGGTGTGTGACTTGGCCACACCACATGATGAGCTACTAGGATAGCTAGATGATTGTTCCTTCCTTCCTCGTTGGTGGCTAGCTATTAGTCACGCAGTGATGTTATGTGCAGTTGTGCTATTCTTTATATTTCTTTGGAGATCAGCAGTTTATTTTACTTTGATTTTGAAGGTTTAGCCACGATCTTGTGATCTTTTGCACTTTTGATTTGGTGTTGAGATTCCGGATTATTTTCTTGCCTTACTGTTGGAATTGAGGATTTATTATCTTTATTCTTCTGTACTTTGGTGGCTAAACCGGTTTATCATTATTGTTTTCGTATGCTGGTCTTGTGTTGCAATGTGAATTCCTCTCCAAGAATGTAGGAGACGGGCTTGGATGAGTTTATACGAGGAAGTAGACGCAAGGAACCTTGAGGATGGAGGTATGTGAGGTTGTGATGCAGCTAGTATCCACTACCTACCTATGTGTGGTGACTATCTCTTGGAGGCTAAACACCTTACACAGCAAGGGATATTCACAAAGGTCTTGTATGGAAGGTAGCACCGCTATGGTGTGCCTAGCACCATCGAGCCTTTGAGTGAGATATTGGATTCTTATGATCATATTGTAGTTCTGAGATCAGGCATAGAGATGCTGATCGTGCATGTTATCTTTGACTGAGCATTAGACATGCTCACATGTGGCCTTTTCTGTTATGCATTCCAGTTATGTGGATGGTTATTATTTGTATCATGGAGTAAATTGTGTTAACTTGTCGCTATGTTATGGGACATAGTCTTTGGAAAGGTGTTCTTATGCCTAGCAAGTGTAATCAATTGAGTCATTTATGTTACTCTTATTTATTGGAAGCTAATTTGGCTGTAGAAATTGATATTTTGAGCTAGTTCTATGTTATTAAATCTTATGATAAAGATGGATTGGTAAAGGAAATTGATCATTATGGCATGTTTTCCTGTCATTCTGGGTCGATGATTATGGTAATTGTTGTTTACCTCCTTGTAATGCTTTAATTTGGTGTAATGAAAGGAAGAAAATTCTTACTTCTCTGCTATGATTGTGGATAATTCCTAGAATATTTTAAGGAATGTATGGTTATAGATGTATCTTGCCAATGGATAATGGTGTTTGTAAAGGATTTTGCAATGATATTTCATTTATTTATGGAAAGATTTCTATGTGCAATTTGATCTTTGTTGAATGAGTTTCAGGGCTGATGCGTACGACATGTTCTCCATCTAGCCTTACGACTTCCAGGAGTAAGTCAGAACCTAGGGGGGGAGAATGTAGTACCCCTACCGTAATCGATCTCTAACCTTGGTTTAATCTTGATCAGTTTATCGTAATATTATGTGATAGTCAGATGTTGATTTTATGCATGGCTATTGATGTGGTTTTCTCACTAGTTGTATGCAATTTATTCAGTGTTCCTATTTCATGATATTAGTATCGGACTAATGCTCTCATTAAGTTATTATATATGTATGCATGTATGATCTTTGGTTGCAGGAGATTTCAGGTACGAAGCGCATGAGTGCGAGGTTCGTCGTCACCTGGTTTTGCAGGTTTGAGCATACCTTTTTAATCCTTAGAGTTGGATTAGGTGGTCGTAAGACCCTAGTCGACCTTAGTCGTGCTCTAGTGAGCATCGCTAGTCGTCGTCGGTATCCCCTCCTTGTTTGGGTTTGCGAGTCGTCTGTTTGGTTGACCTTCTCATTTTGCGTGCTTGGTGTGCTTGGTTGAATCGATTATTTAGTCCTTAGTAATTATCTTGATTAAACATATGCGTTTGTGCATTGAAGATTAATGGATTAAATTGATTGGGAATTCGTTATGCGATTCCGTTGATATGAAATTGCTTATTTTAATTTGGGAGTAAATTCGATTAAATAACTGATCTTGAGTATTTAATGCATTTTATATATGCTGTTGAAAAAGAAAGTTTTATATTTTATCGCAATAGAGTTAATTGCATTCTGTTGGATTATTAAATCAGAAAGGTTAGATTGAATTGATTGAAGAAATCGATTCTCGATTTGTATAGCAAGTTAATTTGTTGTTATTATTAGAAAAGGATTAAATTTTGTGAATTATTTTGTAAATAAGAATTTTTATTCCAAAAATGGAATTTTTGGGTCAACTCTTCCATATAACCCAAATTTGGGGAAGATTGGGGAGGATGGACAAATTTGGAGAAGATTTTGGTTGGAAAGATTTTTGGGGGTTTTGGAGAAGAGATAGGTTGCTGAATCTGGCAGGTGGGCTCTCCTTCAGCCATTCCAGGATTGCGTGTTAAGGTAGGAATCTGAGCTGCCTTTCTCGTTGCCAAATCCAATCTTTGATTGTTTTCAGTTTTAATTTGGATTGTGGGTTTAAATCCATGTTTTAGCTGTGTTCTTCAAGGAAATGCATGGCTGTATCGTTATGTTAAAATGGATTATCTTGCCATGTCTGGTTTTCTCTTTGTTTAATAAAAATAATTTATTTGAGGTGTGTTATTCCTCATGGTTGGTTGGGCGTTTGAAATCCCATCGTGTTTGGGTATGGCATTTTTAGCCAAGTTCGAATTGGGTTTTAAGGAAAATGAAAACATTGATTTTTAATATCGAACTGTGTGTATTTCAAAAAAATAAAGAAAAGATTTTATTTTCGAACTGTGCGTTTGAATGATATCGCTGTGTATTGTTTTTTTTTTTTCAAGCCGTGCGTTGGGTTTTTAGTACCATCGGTGGGGGGTTTGGAGGCGGGGAGCGGAGCTCCACCGCACCTCCTCCCCTCTCTCCCACACGTCTCTCCCCCGCATGTCCTCCTTCGCTGGCGTTTTAGGCTCGGGCCGCGGGGCCATGGTGGCCGCAGGGCGCCGCGGACCTGCGGGCACCACAGGTTGCCGCCGCCTAGGCCGTGTTGAGCGGCGCTGCGCTAGGGTTAGGGCACGGCCCTTCCCAGCTCGCTCGCCCTAATGTTTTTAAAATGCATTTTTTTTTTAATGTGTTTTCAATGAGTTTTTTTGTGCATTTTCAAATGTTGTAAATCGTGGTTTATAAATGGGTTTTCCTTTTAATGTATTTTGTTTTCCCATTCAAAAAAAAAGGGGGGCTTATAATATGTTGAATATTATTGTAAAGTTAGTGTTAGTTAGTTCTTAATTTTGATTAAGGAGGCATTAAACTTGACAAATGTTAGTTGGTAGTGATTAACTTTATAATGGAGTTATAGGCTAATTGTTTTCAACTTCATTTTGTGATTTACGCCTTCTTTCTAATTAAGTTCTTCAAATGTGAATTTTCGCAATGGAACATTGTTGTTTATTTTCCTATTGATCTTGGATTAATGGATCTAGATCTTACCTGCTAGCTGATTAGGGAAGTTGGCTAATTGAGGTGGTATTGTTTAAAAACGAAATAGAATATTATGTTATTGGAAATGATTATCTCCATTTAGATTCTCTTTCTGCATTTTTATTTCCGTAACCCGTATAATGTATCTGGAAATTGAAAAGTAAGAAACTGTAGAGGTCGGTTTTAGACCAATATGTCAGTGATGTTTTAATTGGAGATTTAAACATCTTATTTTATTGATTAATGGTTATCAGAGTTTTATTAATATGAATTTGGTTTAAGAACTCATTATGGCTTATTATGTCTGTTCGATGCTTGAACCTTAGAGAGTTAGAAAACCAAGAACAAACTATTCCTAGATGAGGTAGATAACTGTAATCTGATATAGATCATGTAGAAAACCTGATCGACTGTTAATGTTTAGATCAATTTGAGGAAGTATTGTATTTCTGATTATTGCCTTGCGAGTTTAATTTCTGTATTCGCCTTTAATTATGAAATGGCATGTTTTTGCTTTGTTCAGTAGGACCCTGTTGTATGGATTGACTTGGGGTACCTGTTCCAGTCCTCGATTGCGAGTTGACTGTTGTATTGTGGTAGTGTCATTTTGACCATATCCTCCTTGTGTGTGAGTCGAATGATGATTCGTGGTTAACCTTAGTTGCTAGGTATCTAGTTAGAGTACCGTCAGTAAGTGATTACCCTTGAGTCATGTTTGACCAGATGATTGTATCTCTCTTCTTGAACTCCGTTCGTCTGACCATGCGTATTCCTTGAGTCTGAGCTCGTTGAGTATAGTCTAGTGTCGTATGGGAAATTGGCTTTCGATTGGGGGCCGCGCCCAAAGTGGCTGCTGGATAACCCGTCGAAAGTGAGTCTAATAAGTGATAACCTAAGTAGATTAGAATATAATCTCTAAGTAAGATAATGTGCCTCACACATGGGACGAATGCTATCATAGATTCGGCATGTTGTGAGAAGGCCTGAAATGGCAAACCATCTTCCTTGTCTTCACGAGAGGATGTGTGGGTCCACATTGGGCTTGGATAGGCCGCAAGTTCGGATTAGGGTACCAGGGTGACCCAGTGTATGGGGCCGGGACCTATGAAGACTTGCCATGGTATCCATACCAGGTTGTGTGATGACACTTGTCCCTACGTTCGCTAGTGTGTTGTCATTTTGTCCTGTTAGGAGTACCTTTGTGAGTCGTCCTTTGTCTCTGCCCTTGTGAGTGTCGGTTTCATGTTAGACCTTGGGTGGTGATGGCTCAGTTTTATGGATGCTCTCTTGGACTCTTGTATTAGCTTTGATTATGTTCAGCTGGATCCTGTTCTTTCTAAGGATCGTTTATGTATTAATGGACCGATGTGGTCGTTTGTATATTGTGTATATTTCGCCTTGATGGCTGGATTGTATTGGTGTAACCTCTTGTATTCTTAACCTTTATTATTTATCAGAGGGGTCTTGCAGTTGCGCAGACCCGGAGATGTAGCCCTTTAGGGGTGAACTCCGAGATCATTATGGTGTTATGTGGTGTATTCGCTTATGTTTCCTTTATTCAGCTTTATCATGTATGATTAACTTATGTTAGAATGGGTAAGTGGATAAATGGAATTAACTATAAATGCTTATATTCAGTTCTTTATTGAATGCCATGT
This sequence comes from Cryptomeria japonica, assembly GCF_030272615.1. NCBI lineage: Eukaryota > Viridiplantae > Streptophyta > Pinopsida > Cupressales > Cupressaceae > Cryptomeria > Cryptomeria japonica. Next base: position 162,991,992 of record NC_081406.1, read on the forward strand.
TGATCGAATGCGTAAGTGTTTTAGATGAGATTATCGTAGATGCTAGTATGCAATCGTCTTTTAAAATACAATAAGTTGGTATATGAAAAGAATGTAACTTAGAGTAATGAATTATACCCAGTTGTTGTTAAGGAATTTAAATATGCTTGGAAAGATCTCTTATGTTATGATGAAATCCTAGTGTGTTAGAATGTTAGATGTATGGTTTGTAATTTTAAATGATAAGCTTGAATGAGAATTATGAACGGATCTTAATGGATGAATCTTTGTGTGATTTATATTTCTGTCCTTTGAAAGGAATTATCCTGATTATGAATTATCTCGTTATTAAGATATTCAGCTTTTGGAATAATTGTGTGAGTAAAGTGTATTGTGAAAATTTAAGTAATCTCATTGGGAAACTCTTTAGGTGTTAGTTGATGTCTTCCGCTATGTAATCTGAATCTTTGATATCTTGTTGCATCTTATGTGTTGTAACTTAAAAAATAAAATAAAAAAATTTGCACTCTATTCTTGTAATTTTGGCTTAATCCCTTCCGGGTTTCCTGGCGGGGCATTACATACTTATTTAAATAAAGCTTAAAAGAGTTTATTGTTTATAATAGGTCTATAAATAAAGTGAAAACATCTGTTGCCTCGTATTTGCGTCTTCCCATGTAACATTCCTTTCATCATATTGATTGCATTATACTTGCATGAATCAATCTCATTGTTCCACAACTGGTACTGACACTTCTCCAAGACTCTGAATGGCCCTATTGTTATGCCCCCTAATTGTTAGGAGGATTATTCTTTGCTTCATTGAACCTTGGTAGATAAGTTATCCTATTTTGTTTATCATTCCATCATAATTATTGTATCCATCACTTTGGTTTGATTAGGAGGTGGCCTCCTTTCAGATTATTAAACTTTTGATTCTTGTTGATGTTTGAGTTCCCTTGAATTCATGCTTCCTTTTGAATGAATGATTCTTGTTAAAATTATATCTTCTTGTTAGGGCTTGAATCTTCCTTTCTTATTTTAAATATTTCTCAAGTACTTCCTTCATGTCTTCGAGTCCATACACATCAACTTCAGCCCTTAAAAATGAACTTCTTGGTTTGACCCTCCTCATCTTTTGATACATAGGTAAATATTTTAATAACTTGGAAAACTTAATTCAATATTTTTGAACTATCAAGGCCCCTTGTAAAAGATTATGGAATTATATCTCCTTCTCAACGAATAATAATTGTGATAGCCACCTTTTATGAAATGGTGAATAAATTGATCACATGTTATTATATCCTTATTATACTTGTTTGTTCCCTATTATTACTCCTCCAACTAGCTGCTTCCCATTAAGTTCATAGGAATCCAAAATACACTTATTTCAAAGTATTTTTCCAATCTTCAGCCCGTTCACAAATTTTCTTTTCATCAAATTTAGGTTGGGTAATTTCATTCAAATCCTTAGATAGCTCCAACATATTATTTTCCCTCATATTATCCATCTCATTCCCTCAATTGTTGCCAAGTTCTCATTTTAGTCCTGCTTTTATTTTTAATTTCTTTTTTTCCTTGCACTAAGGTCCCGCATTGATTGTTTCATGGAGTTGATCTTATCCTTTCCTCAATTATTAATTGATTATAGCTCTATCTCCTATTTGATAGTTCCCTTGGTCTTGTTTATTGTTGGCTTCCCTTTGACTCCTAGTAGCATTGATATGCTTTGCTCTTCCATTTCCCTTACCATCTAAATTTGAATTCTTATTTAGTTCATGATTTAAGATATAATAATTTATCCCTACAACTTCCAACCACTTCCAAGATTCTCTTTAGATTGCATGAGTTGAAGTGAGCACAAGGCCTAGACTTTAACCTTCGCTCTGATACCACATGTAATAACCCAATTATTTTTTACTAATTTTTTAATTTATTTATTTACTTATTTAATCATTTGTGTTTGATTCAATCGCATACTCTGGGCATCTATCCAATTGGATTAGGCATTCATCCATCTGGGATGAGCATCTAACCATATTATTTAGGCATCTGTCCATACGAGACGAGAGGTTTCATCTATCCAATACAGGATAGCCATCTACCCAAATGGGGTAGGCATCTATCCAACTTGGGATAGGAGGTGCTCTGGCTAGAGACTTAGACTCATTGGGACCATCCAAGTCCTGAGTCACTCACTAAGAACTACACTCCTCTAATAGGAGTGCCCCAAGGTTGCCATCCTTAGGAGCAAATTAAGAAAACATAATGCAAGCTTGAATTTTGCCTTAAAATTTTGCCTAAAGCCTCAAGAAGTCAATTGAATCCATATGGGATTCCTTCCGATTATGCCTTGAATTACTTTTTCCTTAATTTCCCTTATCTTTCAATTAGGAGAGTTCACAATCCATTTGCTTTACCAAATCCTATACCCCATCCCTGAATAGCTGAGCACTAGGGACAACTTCATCCCTAGATTGCCTACATACCCGTTTCGACACTTGATCAAGGCATAAAGTATGTAGTTTTATTTTCTAATATATGGTTTAATGTAAACTATTTTGGTGGGTATGCAACCCTTTCTAGAGTCAATGTCCCAGACAGTTTCTGTACAGTTGCTACCCATGATGGTTCTTTAAGAAAAGGCTCAAGGTGGCATATTGCTTGTGGCCTAAAACATCTAGGTCCTAATGCCTATAATACGCATCACCCCTGACCCAATTGTCAATTGTCAACAATTATTCAAGAGTAACCCAAGTTTATAAAATCATTTCAGTCAATCAACCCTAAAGGGCTTTACAAAGGTTTAACTAGTGGATGTAAATTCATTCAAAGATTATCTTATTAGATTATCGATCCAAGGGAGATTACCTACCCCCTGTATTTTAACTTCCAATTTTCCCTTATTACTCCCCAACGATTTATAGGGATGATGTCACAGACATCATTGATGCAGCTTTATTAGGCGTTAAGTGTAGTAGTTCAACGCGATGACTTTACCCGTAAGCATGACCCAGAGGCACCATAGATAACAAACGTTGCTAAGGTTTTGGTTTCAACTCCACTTATTTAGTTATCCAACTAGGAATGAACCATAAGTTCACGAAAGCTTGAATAAACATTTACTTAACAATTACGAAACTATTACATGGAAAATAAATTATTGCTTGACATTGAAAATAAGATATAATCGAAAGCAACATTTGACAAGAACAAAAAAATAAATAAATCAACTACCTTGAAGTAACATTCTCGTGAAAATAACTATGATAAAATTCTAATTCTTGAACTAAATACATGAAAATTCCAATTTCTTCAAAGCTAGAGTACTTGCAGGAAATAGCTTACAAAATGATTTGAATTACTAACTGTTACACTTTTAATAAGCACTTAATACATGAAAGATATTGAATTTCTTGCAAGAAGGTTACCAGCCAATTTAGTGCCTACTTGCTTGAAGGGGAAAGATCTTTATAACCACATTACCCATGTTTGAAATATGAGGTTAGGAGAGAGACGGATTTATTGCTAATTAACCAGTAAGAATAAGACTCCTAATTAATACCAATCGATCTAACTTTAATCAACCGTTATCAATATCAATTTTTTTTAATTAACAAATATGAACACGATTCTCAAATAATACCAATCAATTCACTTTTAATTAACCAATGAAAATAATTCCAATCAATCCATTTTAATTAACCAATATACAAAAAGGTTCCTAAGTAATTCCAATTAATCAAAATACAAAACGTTCCTAAATAATTCCAATTGACCAATATACAAAAAGTTCCTAAATAATTCCAGTTAATCAAAATACAAAAAGTTCTGAAATAATTATAATCTTTGTCTAGTTGCTCTTGAGACAATGCCAAAACCTTCGCAAGATTATAAGGAGATAACTAACTAACCCTCCCACTTGAAGAAATTTAACCCTTGGTTATTTAACATCTTTATCAATCTCAAATTCTTAGATGGGAGCTAAGGTTCGCTCCTAGATCTTCCTCAATTAAAATTGTTGTTTAATCTTCTAAATGATCATGGAAAGGGATCCTCAAAACCCATATTAAGGAAAGAATCCAACAATAACAAATTATAACTCATTCATCTTCGAAGCTAACTTTCATTAGACATTTACAATGAAAGACGAAAACCTGATTTGAGGTTCGCAAGCTAAGACAAGTCTCATGGTAGAACGATTTCAGATTTGATAATATAAATATTATAACAACATAGATTATACCATGTATAGTGTATGAAGCTTTATTATGAGGTTCACCCCTACATTAAATGTAATTTCCCCCTTTTACTAATCTTATGTTTTCTTAAGGTTAGAAAATAAATTTGACCATTATTAGGTTTGACTATACTAAATACCTTGTTTATTTTGCATCTTGGAATCTAATAAAGAACAATCCAATATTCAACCTACTACTACTAAGATATTTATATTCAAAATGAGAAGGACTATGGTAACTTCACTTATGCAGCTTGCATGATAATCATAAATATGTATTTGGTATGATGACAATAAATATGTAACTTGCATGGAAACAATAATTAAGTGACTTGCATGATAGCGGTAAATATGTAACTTGCTCGATAATAATAATAATAATAATAATGTAACTTGCATGAAAGATTAACAATGTTCATTTGAATCATTTTCTTGAAATAAACAATTGACTATGGTGGCTATGATTACTTAAAGAGGAGGTCCCTTTAGACAATCTAAATCAATATAAATTAATAATGGAATAAAAATACCAACCAAATAACCCAATTAAATCTAAAACTAATTAGACGAGTCTAAACTATAAATTTAGCTACAACAAAATTTACGAATTTAGTTCCTTTGTTTTCGCAAAATTGAAGGGTTCATTAATATTAATTCTTCTATTTATTGCCCCAATCATTTGATATGAAATTAATCCCCAAATTTATTCCCTTTTATAATCTAATTTTAATGTTGAAAGAAATACAACTTTTATAATAATAAAATTTTATTCATAAACTTTTCAATAATAAACTACCCCTCATAGATCAAATTTTATAAAATAAACTTAAATTAATTCAATTTAAACTTCATATTAATAATCTTAATTTCCACTAATTAATACAAGTAAAGTTTAGAAAAAAAAGGTTGATTGCAATTTAACTAGTACAAATCAAAATTTAATAGTTTTTTAATTAAAAATAAAGGAAAACAAGTTTTATATTATAAAGTTAATATAAATAAGTTTAACTTTAACAAATTGAAATTTTAATAATCGAAAAGGGAAGGGGGAGTGGAGAAAGGAAACCCATAGGCCCCCTCACACCTATTTTTAATATAATTTATTTTTATTATCGTTTTTATTTATATAGAGAGAAATATCGAGTGATCAAATCAATCTTTTTATTTGAATCTACTGAAGAGGGTTTTTTACACAGAATACAAATTTATAGAGGAGCTTTTTAATTGAATCTACTAGAGAGGGTTTTTTTTACAAAGATAAAAATTTACAGAGGAGAAATTTACACAATATTCTATTTTTTTTTTCAATTAAAAAGGATAGAGTATCACATGGATATAAGCACAATTTTCTTAGAGGTTATATACATATATATATTTTTTTTATCTGAATTTGATTGCAACATGAGGTGATTTCATAGAGGAAGGTTTCATAGAGGAATAATTTATACAGGGTATGCTGAAAATAAATTTTCACAGGGATAAGTTATTTCTCAGATAGAGAGTCTATTGAGATAAGGAGATAAGATATCGCAAAGATAAAAATTCTTCAGATAAGCACAATTTTCTTAGAGCTTATATACATATATATTTATTTTTATCTGAGTTTGATTGCAACACATGGTGATTTCATAGAGGAAGGTTTCACAGAGGAATAATTTGTGCAGGGTATGCTGAAAATAATTTTTCACAGGGATAAGTTATTTCTCAGATAGAGAGTCTATTGAGATAAGTAGATAAGATATCACAAAGACAAAAATTCTTTAGGAGTGCAAATTGTACATTGCTTTTTTTTTGGATTTAATATAAAAAAAATACATAAGGAATTTCTCAAGAGAATGCTAGATATGAATTAATCATGCTGAAATATTGTTTCATAGGGAAAAAGATTCCAAAGAGAAACAAATTGAATTAATATGATTGGAATAAGGTTTCCACAGAGGGAGGATTTCTCACAAAAATTGATAGTTTATACACTCATCGAAAATAAACAATTAAATAGATCTAAGACATAGAAATGACAGAGAAGGACCTCTCAAAAAAAAAGTTTGTACAATATGTTTTTATGCAATTTTTTGACGAAAGAAGAAAAACTACTCTCAGAGATAATCAAATAAGAGGTTTGAAATCAAGGGAGTAATAAGTTTGAAAGAAAATATTTTTCTCACAAATCATTTTCTAAATTTTAAATTCAAGAAAAGCAAAAAGTAAAAATCTGATTTTTTTTTCTTTTCTTTAAAATAGATTAATAAGATCTACATGTACATTATTGAAAGAAGTTTTTTTTTTTCAAATGCATTTCTCTATTTGATTTAACTACCTATATAATTAAGAAATGATTTCTTGAAGAATATAATCATACAAATAAAAAATCTAAGAGAGAATTAGTAGATATTTATATAAAATTTACACATGAATGAATGCAAAGAGAGGAACCTAATTGACGGAGTTCTTTGTTGTTAAATTGTCTCCAATCCCTCAGCTAGTTTCTTCAATACTTTTTGTAGCTTGATGATAATTTCTTCAAGAACAACTTAACAATTCTATAACGAAGTATGACTACAAAATCCTACTACTATTCACAAGCACTTACGAAAATTTGAAAAAATACTTCATCGCAGCAAAAACCAAAGAACTCCCCTTTTTCAAGTTAAGTTGCCAAGGTGTTGATTTGTTGTTTTCCAAGTGGAAGCCTTGGAACTTTTGTGTATCCTTTTCGACTAGTGCATCTAGGGGTTTGGCCTTCCTTTGGATGGATATGTATATTGATTTGAAATTGGTTGGTTCTGCTCCCTTCTGGATGTTGGCCTTGGTTAGAAGTCATGTTTCGAATGTTAAACTCTGATTGTTCAATATTTATGGACCTTTGTCAATTGGGGGTAAGAAATCTCTTTGGGATTCCTTATCCCTCACCCTTTCCCCCCTACATGGCCAGTTTGTGGTTTTTGGAGGGGACTTCAATGCCATCTCCTCTGATGATGAGAAGTGTGGGGGGATACTGCCCAATAAGCATATTTTGGAGGATCTCTCTGCTTTCATTTTAAATAATGATCTGGGGGATTGTAAAACTTTGAATGGGTCGTTTACCTGGATAAATAGGAGGAAGGATTTCTCACAGATTGCTGAGAGACTTGACCGATTTCTAGTTTCTGACAATTGGATTTCCTCTAATGTGGATGTGGTGGCCTCGGTCTTGCCTTATGCTGGCTCAGATCATTTACCAATTGTGTTATCCATCTTCGATGACAGAGCCCCGGGCCAGTCTTCTTTTAAGTTTGAACCAATGTGGTTTCAGGATCCTTCCTTTTCTTTTCTCTTACAATCCTAGTGGTCTGTGGCCCCTTATGTTCAGGGTACTAGGATATTTCGGTTTGCTAAAGAAACTCTCTTATCTTAAACAAGAAATCAAGAAATGGAATGTTTTGCATTTCAAAAATATTTTTTCTAAAAAGATTAAGATTTAGGAAGAACTTGAAGCTCTTAATGCTAGGGTTATGAATTGTGGCATGGATTCTGCCACTTTTCAGAGGCATAATTCTTTGAATTCTCAACTAGAAGAGATCCTTTCGAGAGAATAAATCTATTGGCGTCAAAAAATCCAAAGATTTATGGTTAAGTGATGGTGATCAAAATACCAAATTCTTCCACACTTCAGCCAAAATGAAATGTCAATGTTGTAGGATCTCTTGTATTCAAAACTCTGATGGGGTTGTTCTCACTGAAGAATCAAAGATTATTATTGAGGGTGTCTAGTTTTTCAAGTCTTTGCTTTTAGAAGAACCATCTGTTTTTAATGATAATTTGGCTTCTTCCATTCCTAAGCTTATAATTGATAAGGATAATGTAATGCTCATGGCTCCTTTTTCCATCCAAGAAGTAAAAGATGTTGTCTTTTCAATGTCGCCTGATAAGGCTCCGAGTCCTTATGGTTTTACTGCTCCATTCTTTCAAGAATGTTGGTCTTTTCTTGGGGAGGATCTTCGTTTGGTTTTAGAAGAAGCTAGGTGCAATAGGACTATGTTAAGAGAGCTTAACTCAACTTTAATTGCTCTCATTCTGAAGTGTGAAAATCCTAATTCTTTTGTGGATTTTTGCCCAATTGCTTTATGCAACACCTTATACAAAATTATTACTAAGGCTATTTCCTTATGGCTTGCTAAGCTCATTCCTAGAATTATCTCGGGTGAATAGGGGGGTTTTGTCCCTGGTAGGGAGACGACAGAAGGGGCCATTGTGGCTCATGAGATTCTACATTCTATCTCTCAGTTGTCTATTCCGGCCATGATTCTCAAGTTGGATATGATGAAGGCCTATGACAGGGTAAGCTGGCAGGCAAACTTGAGTGTTCTTAAGAGATTTGGGTTTGGAATTAAATGGGTCAAATGGGTCCAGGCTTGTATTAGTATGGCTAGGTTCTCAATAATCTTGAATGGTTCTCCATGTGATTTTTTTGCCTCGTCTAGAGGACTTAGGCAAGGGGATCCATTGTCGCCCTTCTTGTTTATTATTCTGGTTGAAGCCTTTAGTAGAGCTATCTCATGTGCTAGGGAGAGTGGCTTGTGGAAGGGGATTTCCATCCCTCATATAACCATGAGTCATACTCATTGCTTATTTGCGGATGACACATTGTTGTTTGGCAAAGCTACCATGGGGGAAGCTCAGGTCATTAGTAGGATCATTTTGGATTATTCTTTGTTCTCTGGACAAAAGGTCAATCAAACTAAATCAAAAAATTTCTTCCTTAACGTTTCCCCTCTAGTGCAGTCCAGATTGTCTCACTTTTGGGGCTTCTCTATGGGTCACTTCCCTTGCAAGTACTTAGGGCTGCCTTTCTTCACTAGATCAGAAAAGCATAATTTTTGGGAACGGGTTTCGAGGGTTATTTCCTCCAGGATTCTTTCTTGGTCTCATAAGTGGCTAACTTTTTCTAGTAAAATTGTGCTTATTAGAGTTGTTTTAAATGCAGTTCCTATCTATTTGTTATCTATTTTGAAGGCTCCTAAAAAGTCTATGGTTTCCCTACGATCAATTGTAAGATATTTTTTATGGAATGATAATGTGAATAAGAAAAATAGGATCCCCTTGCTGGCTTGGGATAGGGTATGTACCCCTAGGGATAAAGGAGGTGCAGGGCTTAAGGACCTAGGTAAGTAGAATTTGGCTCTTGCTACTAAGTTGGTTTGGAAACTTTATAAGCAGCTTGCATCCAAATGGGCTTCTATTTTGTCTACGAAGTACCTGAATAACTGCTCTAGGGAGGCTATCTTTACTGCTTCTTCACTTCCTAAAGGGTCTGTGATTTGGAATTTCATGGTTGAATGCAGATCTATCATTTTTCTAGGATTGTCCTGGCTTATCCATAATGGTCGAAAGGCTAGGTTCTGGGATGAAGCATGGAATGGATTCCCTGTACTCTCTAGTCTTAGGGATTGGTTGCCCCTCATGTCCATCCTTAAAAATTCCTTGGGTATTTTTGTGGCTAATTATGTTTTTGTAGATTCCTCGGGCTCCCTGCCTGAGGCAAGATGGAAATCAATTGATTCTCTTCCATTGGATCAAGATGTTAAGTTTGTGTTTGTGGATGAGCTTAATAAATGTCCATTACTCTTCTCTGGGAAGGATGATGAGGTCATTTGGACTTATTTAAAATCAAGGGAATACTCGGTCAAAGAAGGATACAATTATTTGTCTTTAGAAGTTAGACAGGATGAATTTCCATTTAAGCTATTTTGGCACGATGCCTGTTTGCCCAAAGCAGGGGTGTTTGCTTGCTTGGTTGGCTGTTCAGGATAGAATTCTTACTGGCATGAGATTAGATAGGTTAGCTATTACTGTGGTTTTTCCTTGTGTCATGTGCGGTGGGTCCCTTGAATCAGTGGATCATCTCTTCCTTCATTGTCCCTTTGCTCAACATTGCTGGTATTGGCTTTTTAATAAGTTAAATTTGAGGTTTGCTCTTAGTCAAGACCTTAGATCTCGCTTCATGAGTTGGCCCCTGTTATATCCATCTTCATTTTATGCTTGTGTTTGGATAATTGCTCCTCCTGTTCTAATTTGGAAAATTTGGCTTGAGAGGAATAATAGGAGTTTTAAGAAACACCCTTCCCCTTTGCAAGATGTGCTCTTCTGTATAGAGAAATCAATTTTTGAAACTGTCCTGGGCTTCATTTATAAAGGTACTAGTCTGCACAATACTTTCACACCATGGGATAATTGGGTGACCAAACATTGGGTAGCCTTACACTCACTCCCTTTGAGTGGGGCAATTTCTCACCCACGTCCTTTAGTAAATAGAGCGGAGGTGGTCTGGTTGCCTCCTCCAACTTCAAAGTTTAAATTGAACTTTGATGGAGCATCTCATGGTAATCCTAGCAAATCTTCCATTGGTATTGTGGTCTCTGATGACAAGGTTGGTATCATAAAAGCTCAAAGCCAATGTATGGCCTATGGAACTAATAATGTGGTTGAACTCCATGCTCTCTCCATGGGTCTTGATCTGCTTCTTTAGTTACATTTTTTGGATTTTGTCATTGAGGGTGATTCTCAGGTTGTTTTTTACATGGTCACTAATCGCTCATCCCACTCTTGGCATTTAAAGTATTGGTTGGACAGGATTCTTGCTCAACTCAATTTTTTCAATTCCTTCACTATGGTACACTGTTATAGGGAAGCCAATAAGGTGGCAGAATTTTTGGCTAATAAAGCATTGGATGAGGATATCCAATGTTTGATTGAGGTGGATTTTAGCTCTCTACCTCCTCATCTGGTTTAAATTTTTTTAGGTCATTTACAAAGGCACGACTTTGTGCCTTGCCTGGTGATTATATTCAACCATGTAGCTTAGTGTGGTAGTGTTCATTTTTCCTCATCACTTCATTATGTCTGCATTATTGTGTGTAATATTAGGTTGGGTATGGGTTTCTTGCCTTTCTTGCATTTGGTTGGAACTTGTGGTGTGCAGGAATATTATATTCTCATGTTATACTCTTTGTTCTTTGTGTTTGTTTGTTTCTAACTCATTTGCAGTAGATCAACCTTGTACCTTGCCTAATGATTATATGAGGCATGCAGCAATGTGATGGTTTTCATTTCTTCATGATGTCTGCATTACTATGTAATCTTAGTATGGGCATGGGCTTTCTTTATTGCAAATTAGTTGGGATTTGTGGTGTGTGGGGGCAATCATATTCTGCACGTTTCAAAACTCCTCTGCGATTAGCATTATTATCATATGGTTTTTGCTTATTTAATTCATGATGACTGCATGGATTTTGGGTGTTGATCTCATGATGGTTGTACTCTATCCAGATGGCTTGCTCTTAGTTTTATTGTTTCATTTATCTTCTTCTCAAGTGGTGGCAGCTTTCTTTGACTTATCTCATTTCATATGGGGGATTTCGCTTGTGTGATATCTTGGTTGATTGCTTGGCATGCTTTTGATTTATGGTTATGAGCATTGTGTGGATATTGTCATTATTTTTTTGAAGGTGGTGGCCTGTGGTTGTATTTTTGCACGTATGTTAAAGGTTTGCTTGAGGTAATATTTATTGCTGCATCCTTCGGTGGTGGTGTTGTTCCCTCATAATGGCACTTCATCTCTTTATATTCTTTGGCTTTCTCTTGGCTTTGTATTATCTTTTTCATGGAGTCAGTGGGCTATCGCATTTTGATGCTGCATAAGCATTATGATTTCCAAGACTCTTATGCTTTTGATGATGAAAATCTTGGGCGTTGTTTCAAGTTTATTCGCTGGACTTCTCTCTAGCTTTTTGCAAGGTTTTGGGAAAGCAATGGCTGGTGGAAAGCTTAGGTTGTTCTCTTGTTGTTATTGCATCTTGTTTTCTCACTATTTGCATGGATGTATTGTTGGATTCTGCTATGGTCAGGGCACTTTTTGATGCATATTTCAATTCCCACTTCTACACTATTGATGGTTTGGATTATGCATTGTCTAATTAGCATTTTGAGTTTGGTAATTTTGAGTATGGTGGTTTCCTATCTCATTCTCAGTTATTATCTTCTGGTTGGCATGGGAAATTCTTTCAATTTTAAGAAATGGCTTGATATCTAACTTATATGATGATACTTTGTTTGCTATGGTAGCTCTATTAGACCATGTATCACCAGATTGTTTGGCTGTAGCTGTCAATTTATTTTCAAGAATTCACTTTCTCTTAGAATCAATGCAAGTCGTTCACTCTTCACCAACATCAATTTTTCCTCTCCAGATGGTGCCTCCTGCAGTTCTTGTTGATGTTGATACCCCTCCTTCTTCTCCTCCATTGGAAAGTACTAGCTCATGGTATTTGAATTCTTAAATGAAAGTTGTGATAAAGATACTTGGCTTTGTAGTATAGTAAATGAATCACAGAGTGAAAGATATAAGAAAGGTTTTGGCACATGGGATTGGTACAGGGCTTTAAAATATTTTGTCTTCTTCCATTACTAGCAGTTGCGGAGTTTACTTTTGAGAAATTTCTGATGGGTTTGGTAATTGCCGTATGGCCTCTATGTAAAACTGATCTTATATGCGTTGTGGCCACATTTTGTATGTGGCGGGTTGTATAAACTATTATGCTAGATATTATAGGTTTATTTTATGAGCTATGACCGGAGGTTTTCTTCCTAGTGTTCTTTCCTCCGATATGCTCTTTGAATCTTGTATAAAAAATCAAATATTAATAAAAATTTAGTGGAATATTCCACTTTTATAAAAATAAAAATAAAAAAAATAAAAATAAAAAAATAAAAAAATCTAGAATTCAAAAAGTATGAAAAGAGAGTCATTTCCCACTACAAAAGAATTAAACGATTTTCAGATTCTTTCTCCCAAAATAATTCCATGCAAAATTAATTATTGACAAAGTGGGAGTTACATGCAAGAAAATTGAATTTGAAATTCTCTTCTAGAATCTTCTCATTTCCTCCTACAACATGTGCTAAATTAAAATAAGTAATTTCTAAATTAAAATTATGCAAAAATAATTGTTATCATTGGAGGGGTTACATTTGACCATGCATTCAAAATTTGAATTTGAATTTTCCTCCATTTTATCAAAAATGAATTTCATAACTCCCTTGTCATAAAAAGGCCATGAATATAATTATTCTTGTCATAGAATAATTTGTAACTCTTCTGTCATATATTTTCTAAAAATAATATTTATTCCTTAATATTTTGAATTTGAAAATTTATTTTTTAGAATATTCTTTTTTCTCCTACACCATGTGCTCAATTAGAATATTGAGAAAATAAATAATTTCTAGGTAAATTATGACCTCACATGCAAGTCACCACTTATTACTCCTTTTTATTTAAAATTTTGATTTCTAACTCAAAAATGTAATATTAAGAATAATAATAATAATAATAATAATAATAATAATAATAATAGTATTATTAGCAAGTTTTATCGAAGTCTAAAAAGAGGGTTATGACATATTTTTAATAAGGGAGATTTTGTTGTGATGTATTTCTCTATGAACCATTTTGTTTTGTCCTAGTTGTGTTGAGATTAGTTTGTAATTCTCTTTGGATGTTTTCATTTTTTTTTGTTAATACTCCTAGCTTTGTTTACATCTTGGGTAGCTTTGTTGTTTCTATATTTTATCATCCTATTGTCTCAATGGTTTATTTTTTTATTTGTAACATGTTGGAGGCCCTCTCCACTTATTTCAATCCAAAACTAAAAAATTAAAAACCTAAAGTCAATGTTGAATTAAAATTTAAATGCAACCTATAAATTGATCAAAAAAATTCATTACTAAACTTCACATCAAGTTCCTATGAAGTTTCCCCCTATATCTTCATACTAGAAACTAGATCATTTTTCTTAACCTCACACTTTCATTTCCACATACTTTGAGGTCCCTAACTTTTACTTCCCCTCCCATGCATTATATCCTTCCTTCTACTTTTATTCATGTATAATTCAATGTTAAATATGATCCTCGATATCCTATTATTCCCTTGACCTCATAATATTTTAATTACATACTACTTAAATTTGACTTGTTTCTTAGTTTACCTATTAGCTTATGATTATGACACTCATGTCTCTTTCCATATTAGATCCTTAGATAGTAGTTCTTTTACATTTCCCTCTTAAATTATCTCTTAGTTATCCATCTTATAATTAGCCTACACTTTGAGCTATGGTTTTATCATAATATTAAAAAAATTGTTCAAATTTACTTCCTACCTTTAATTGTTATTTTTCTGATAGTTCCAAATTCTTCCTCTCTTGATATTCTAACTTGTACCTCCTATACAACATTTTCACCTTCTACTTTCTCTAATCTCATTGAAACATTTTTAGTTGTATCAAAACAGATAATAGATGATAGATCACACCACTATTAGCAAAAAATCACATAGAATACTAATTTGTTGCTCAAATGATCATTTTAAAACCATAGGATTCACTTTGACTCTAATTGGCATGTACAGGTGTATGTGTCTATAAGTGAAAATATAAAAAATGTAATTTTTGATGGGGAATAAATGGAATAGATCAAGGTTTTCTAAATGAATAAGAATGAATGAAGAGAGAAATAAACAATTAAGAGATAAAGAGAAATTAAATTCTAGAAACATTTAGTTAGGAACAATCCATTTAAATTTTTGATGACCAAGTTGAACACATGTTGATGAAGAAATACAAGAAGAAATTATTATAGATGAAAATGGTGTGAATGAAGAAGAAACTAATGATACATTTTTTTTAATTTGTTATGGAAGATATAGAGCAAATGAATGAAGATTCTTTTTTCAAGAACATTTCACCTAAATAAATGTTACCTAAATGTATAATATAATACTCTAAAATAATTTAGGATGAATTTTTTTAAAAAGATATCTAATTGGAAGAGTTAGAGTTACATATAAAGTTGTTTAGGAATAAAAAATATGACTCTTGTTTTGGAATTGCTAGAGGGGTTGGAATTGTTAGAGGGGTTGATAATATCATGTTTCACTATCGTTTCACCTATAATATCAGACCAAAAATTACTAGTATGTTATTAGTTTCCTGGGTTTGGAATAAGGATCCTAAATGGAGCACTTCTAGTTAGACTCCTCCATCAACTCATCCCTTGATTAAGGAACTTTAGTGGTAGGCCTTCTTTCATATGGGGTGGAGTTTATGGAATGAACACAATAGAATATTAAGAGACAGGAAATGCAACTACAATTCTTTATCCATCTCCATAATTAACAATGTCAAATAAAATATGGAATGCTTTATAAAGAACAAACACTCTCACTTGCCCTCTTCCTTGGATTGGTTAATTGTTGGAACTTGGTATAGAAATACAGTAAAATGGTCCCCCCTCCCCTTGATATTGGTTCATTGAAATTGAATTTTTCTACTCATGAAGAGGTAACCCAAGTTGGGCAGGTGTGGGTAGGGTCATAAGGTACTCAAGTGGTAAAATTATTCTATCTTATGTGGCTAACCTTGGAGTTAAAACCTCAATATTTGTAGAGGTGGTTGTTTTCTACCATGGAATTCTGATTGCAAAGGATAGAGAATTCAAAATAATCATTAGTGTATGGAATTCAAATAACACCATAATGATGTTTAAAAGTTAAGGAAGGCCAAATTAGAAATCAAGATACCTCATCTCCAAATTTCTTGATCTTCTCCCTATAATAAGCCATGTTAGAATTAATCATGCACAGTGGAAAGGTAATAAGTCGATGGACAAAATGACTAATCTTATCCCTTTTTCCAATCATATTAAAATATAGATGGATTTGCATGAAGTTAGTACTACTACATGTCACTGTCCTAGCTTACATAAGTCCTAATGATGTATAATAATCCCAAGATAACCTTTTTAATTATTAGTGTCATAGCCACCTTATCTACCAAACATTTATTTTTTTCACCAAGAAAGGAGCCAGCCAATTATAGCATCTTGTTAGTTGATGGCCTCACATAAATCATTAATTTTATATGCTAGAGTAGGGGAATCAAGCTTAAGGGTAGAGTCGCCAGGGATTAGGGAAGGGAGGAATGAAGGGGGCTTTCTCATTAGAATTAGTTTGAGATGATTCCGAACTTGTGGTCGAGGAAGAATCTGATTCCTTGGAAGCCCCTTCATCTTCCTCCTCAGAGTCCACTGAATCAATTTTCTTAGAAGGGAGAGTAGGGAATTGTTCTATTTGGGCACATGAAGAGGGTTGATCTAGGTAGGGATCTGTTTAATCTTGGAAAATAGTTAAATATAGCCAAGAAAAAGATCCACAAGATAGAAGCAGTGGCTGAGGTGGAGGCTCATGGTGATGGTTGGGATATGGAATAAAAATATGAGGGTTTGGATCGCAACTAATGACATGACAAAGAAACTTGAAAATTGGGTGTTCATGGAGGAGAAACTCAAAGATATAATTGGAAAGATCAAACTAAAGGATGAGAAGAAGGATATTGAAGAATTGAAGGAAAACCATGAAGCCCTAAAAAGTAAAGTTGAGGAGATGACTACCCTAAGCAAAGATATGGCAATGAAAAACTATGCCTCTCTGCATGCCATTCAAAAGGAGATTGAAAGGAGGAAGGCAAAGAGAAAGAGAACATCCTATAACTAAATTGGACCCCACCATCTCCATTGTTAATTTTATTCTACATTTTGTTGTTATGTGCCCTAAAAAAAGACTCCAACAAATAGTAAAGTTAAAGTGTTATGCCATGAATTGCAAGCTAATAGTACCCCCACTTAGTAGACCATTCCTTTGTGTCTTTGGTGGGTGGTTGGTTGTTTGGTTTTTTTCTATTTAGTTGTGTAGTGGTTCTATTATGGTTGTATACAAGTTTTTGTGTATTTTAGGTTTCGTCTTTTGTTGGGCATGCACACCTCATGCACCCTTGGTAGTTTCTTTTTAGCGGTTATGTTAAAGGTTTGAGCTTATCCCTCTTTAATAAATCAAAATAATTCTCTCTTGAATTCTTTACTACATCTCTCAATTTTTCAATATTTTGAATATATTTAGAGCCATTCCACATTCACATGGTAGAAGAGGAAATTTCACACTAGCATCATCGTTCATGTTAAAAAAATTACCTAACACACTACATCATGTTAAAAATTTTACCCAACACACTACATCATGTTAAAAGTTTACCAGGCACGCTATAGTTTAGAGGGGGAACTAGAAAAAAAAAAAAAAAAATCATTAACCATCATCCTTCCTTTTTTTATTTTATGCATACATTTCTTCTTTTTAAAGTATTATTGTTCAAAATGGCATAGAAAATTGTAATTATATATTTAAATACTCTTAAATTTAAATTAAAATAATCTTGTTAGAATTTTAAAGTTAATGGAGATGAGATCTTTCTTTACTAGAGTATCACCTATATCAATAAGATGATATGCAATACTACTAACTTTAGATAGATGCTCTGATCAATCCATTCATAAATTATCTAACTAATTTTTGAGAATGTGTTTCTTGGATCATTCTTGTGCTAAAAATTTATAGTGATTACATCCCAAGCCTTTGTTAGTATGGTTGTATTCTACACATTTTATATCAATGTACCACCATATAAAAGATTGTCAAATCCAGTTCTTGTCTATTAAATTATTTTGAAGATGAAAATCTATGGGATGTCTTGTTATTGCTACATTTATAATAGAGGTGAAGTCCATCAAAAGAAAATTGTTTTTAATGTGATAATGACACTCTCGATACTTGTCATCACCTTGATGGGAAGAGGCAAAGGAGAGACAAATAATAAAGAAACAAAGATGAAATGAAGAAAATAGAACAAACAAAAAATATTATAAATATTTTGAATCATATAAATCTCTAAATTCATATAACCCAAAATATAGAACTATAGACAACATTTAACTACAAAAATTTATAATTAAAGTTGCCACTCTTTCTTCTCCTCATAGAGATTGAAAATAGGCACCCCTATTGTGATGGCCCCTAATACTACATCAATAAAAATTCAATATATTCTTCTTTTCTTCAATCTCATACATTCACAAAAAGCTACCCCTGCTCACTATATAAGCCCATGAAAAAGAAAGGCAGAAAAAACATTAAATTACATTCAATACACATTTAAAGATGCATGGTATGAGGATCAAAATAATTAAATTTTGCAGTCTAAATTTCATTTCAATATGTCCTATCTACAACAAATAGTGATAAAGTTGAGGTGGAAATATTAAAAATTGAAATACATGAAATAATGGACATAATAGTTAACAACGAGAAAAGGAGGAGATTAATGTTGGTAGTTGTGATTAACTTCAACACTCCCCCTTAATAAAAATTATTGCTTATGGTACTTGAATTGTCTATTTGATGAATAAAACTTTCTTCTCAAAGTCCCTTGGTGAAATTTTCTACAAATTAATTTTCAAACCTGCAATGTTCCAACAATATTTCTCCATTGGAGATCAAATTCCTAATGAAATGATACCTTATGTCTATATAATTTCATTTTTAGAGTATCAAATTCTTTGACAATGTTAAAGATAAGCTATTGCCACAATATATCTTTGTTGCCTCTTGTTGTTCATGTTTCAATTATTTCAACATTCTTCTCATCCAAACGACTTGGCATGTTGTCCCTATAGTTGTTAGATACTCCACTTCAGTTGATGAAAGAGTAAAAATTGGTTATTTCTTTGAAGATCATGATACTACACCTAATCCAAAATGAAAAACATACCTAGCATAAACTTTCTATCATCTATACTTCCTACACAATCTCTATCAATGTATCCTATCAATTTGAAATTGATTGACCTTGAGTTGAGAATTCCATAGTTTCTTGTTCCACTAACATAGTTCAATATTATTTTCCCAACTTGCCAATGCAAAAATTTTGGAGACTCCATGAACCTTGAAATGAGATTAATGCAAACATTTTATCTAGCTTTATGACTTTTAAATACTTGAGAGCACCAATAAGTTTTTTTGATAAAGTTGAATTTACATTAGCTCATTTCTCATATTTGCTCAATTTCAAACCTGTCACAATTGGTGTTGGGGCTGATTTGCAATTCATCATGTTAAACCTCTTCAAGTTATAATTTGCATTCTTGGATTGTGAAATTAATATACCTTTATATTAGTGACTTCAATGCCAATAAAATACATCATTAAATGCAAATCAGTCATTTCAAATTCCTTTTTATAGCTAATTTGAACATGTCAATTGATTAATCACCCATGAATATCAAGTCATAAACATATAAACAAACAATTATGATCTCACCTTTCTCATTCATATTGGTATACAATGTAGGCCCATTGTTGCACCTATTGAAGCTATTTTGTGAAAGATAAGTACCAATTCTACTATACCATGCTCTTGGGGCATATTTAAGTCCATAGAGTGCCTTTTTGAGCTTGTAAACATTGTTTTCATGACTCAAAATGTCATACCAAAGTGGTTGTTCTACATAGATCTCTTCTTCTAAAAATCCATTAAACAAAGTTTATTTCACATCCATTTGATATACGGCCCACGTCTTTTGAGCTACTATGGCTAATATCAATATCCTCATGGCATATAAATGGGATATGGATGCAAATGTCTAAGCATTACATAGTCTACCCCAAGTTGTTGTGAATAAACTTTTGCTACAAGCCTTGATTTGTGTTTTTTGGCAGCACCATTTGCATCGAATTTTGTTTTGTTAAACAACTTCACTACTATGACTTCTTTTCATTTTGAAAGACTCACTAACTCCCATGTTTGATTCTTTTCTAAAAAATCTATTTATTCACCCAATTCATTTACCCATTTTTCTTATTTAGTAGCATGTTTGATATGAATGGGATCATCTACATGTGAATATAAAGAAAATAGAGAAGTCAAATCTACATTATTTTCACCTTCAATTTTCTCATAAACGCGTCTTAATTTTATTTATTTTTGTCTCCTCAATCTTGTTGGTGTGGAGTTTGCCATGTCACTTGAACTTATTGAACGTGGACTTGATGGTCCAACACTAAGGGTCCCAATTGAGGATGGTATTTGTTACATATTTGGTGGAGTATTTTTTTGAGTGTGTGGGGTTTTCCATACACTTGATGAAGGTTTCATTTGGTCACTTGGTTGACCTTGAATGGATGTGGAGGGAGTCACATTTGGAGGAATACCTACTTGTACAAAGTCTTCATTTTCTTCTTGTGGCATTTTGACTGCAATATTGATTGTTTTATTCAAAGTTCTATTATATGCTTCATCTTCTACAAATTGCACATCTCTATTGATTATTACCTTTTCCCTAATTAGATTGTGTAACTTGTAATCCTTTCATTCATTACTATATTTCAAAAATATACTTTTTTCTCTTTTTTTGTCTAACTTTCCTCTCAATTCATTTGGGAAATATGCATTTTCCATATATCCAAATATTCTCATGTGAGAAACTATATGTTTTCTTCCACTTCATACTTCTTCTGAAATCATGTTCTTTAGAGTGTTTGTTCGCCATCTATTAATAATATATAACTTATGCATGCTACAACTTCAACCCATTATTCATTTAACAAATATTTTTCTTTCAACATGTTTCTTGCCATTTCCATTATGGTTATATTTTTCCTTTCAGCTACACCATTTTGTTGAGGTGTGTACCTTGTTGTTAATTTCTTGTGAAATCCATGGTTCTTGTAAAATCTTGAGAAATCATTTGAAATATATTCATCCCTTCTATCATTTCTCAATTCTTTGATATAATGTCCACTTTTATTTTCAACAAGAGCATTGAATTGACGAAAGTAATAAAAAAATTCATTTTATGTCTTAGAAAATAGGCCCATGTTTTACTTGTATAGTCATATATGAACGCCAAGAAGTAGTAACTTCCACCAATTGATCGTGTTTGCAAGGGTCTACTAAAATTTGAATGCATAATCCCCAAAGGTACATTTGCCCTCAATGACTATTCTACTATAAATTATTCTCTATGTTGCTTTCCCAAGATGAATCCTTCACATAGTTTTTCTATAAGTGGCAAACCCTTTATCATGCCTTTTCTATGAAGTAGGTTTAAGCCTTAAAAGTTGAGATGCCTAAAATTTAGATGCCATAACCAATCTTCATCTTTTATTTATGCTTGAAAGATTGTTCATGTGACTGTTACAACTTTTTCTTCATGCACTTGTGGGTTCATTGAGGGGTGTTCTTGAGAAAACTTTACCATCAAATCTAGTTCTATCTTTAGGGGAAACATTCTATTGTTTGTCATTGGGACATTTACAATAAGCTAATTACATAGAAATTTATCTAGGATTGTGCATTCTCTATTTTTGAAAAAGACTATATACACCTTTTGAACAAATTGTCTAATGCTAATTAGATCATGTTTTAAACTTGGAACTAAATACACATCTGAAATATACTTTTTCTCTCCATTTTTGGCTAGAATATTGACACTTCCTTTGCCCATAACTTAAACTTTGTTATTGTTGTCCAATGTAACATCTAATTTTATATTTTAATCCAAACGAGAAAATATTTTTAAATTCTCAATTATGATTGTTGGAACCTAAGTCTAAAGCCATATATCTTTTTGACTTTCTTGTGCTACGTTGCAAGCTAAAAACATGCTATCTCGAATTTGGTTTTTTTTGGTAAAATTTACAATTTATTGTCTAGTTTTTTTCTACATTCATTTAAATAGTTCCCATATTTCTTGCAATAATGACTTTGAACTTTACATTTATCATACATGTGACCTTGAGATTGATTTTAAGCTATTGTTTGATGGTTGCGCCTTCCACTTGAGCTTGATGGACTACTTCCTCCACCTCTATATGAATTTCATCCTCTTACCTTTGAAATTTGATATTTTCCTACCTCTATCATGGTTGATTGAGACTCGTGTATTAAAAGCATGCTCTAAACCTGAATTTGTTAACCTACTCATCCTATGCTTGTGAGAAATAAGTGATGCATGTAGCTCATCAACTAAAAATTGTTTTACCATGTGATCTAATTCGTTTTACTAGTCCAATGATTTGAGTTAAAATTGAATCTACTAATTTAGACTCCTTCATGTAAGTTTTTTTCAAATTCGCTTCTTACCATTTGCAACTTAGTTGTTTCCACCTTTGTCATTCCTTGACAGGTTGTCTAAAAAAATTTGCGTGCTTTCTTGGACCTTGTTATTTCTACAATCCTTGAAAAAATAATCTCATGCACTCCTTGGAAGATAAAAATAAGAGTTTTTGAATCCTTCTATCTATTTTTCTTGAGAAAATCCTTCTCTACTTGATTTAGAGCATTGTATGTTGCTACATTTGTTGATTCTGAGTATCCATTTTCAACAAACTCCAATAAATCTTGTGAATAAAAAAATGTCTTCATACTGATTGCCTAATAATCATATTTTTTCCATTAAATTAAAAGCTTTGAGGATTTATCAAGCTTGAGCTTGAATCTGCCATGATTGACTATGTAGTGTCCCTCCTAGATTTACATTTTGATTTATGATTCGATAGACTTATCTAGACTTATGATAATATTTTGATAATGATTATGGCTATATTCCTATGCAATAGATATTTATGATACTATATGGACATATGATATATTGATGACTTTTGATGATCTATGTGATGGGTGACATGTTATGATTACTCGATGGATGATATTTCTTGATAGACATATGTATTCGAGATTCTTATGTGATTCATGTGATTTCATGATACATGATGATGATTTTATAAGATGTGTTTTTATTGGGTGACTATCTTCGTGAAAGGAACGATGCCTTATCACTCATTGCGAGCATGATAAGGTGTTGCGATTCTCTTTCACTTGCCTGCTACTATGATGTTGTATATATATATGCTTTGTTGTGTTTATCGGTGGATGTAGGATTGCAGGTACCAGACATCGACTCCACTTGGTCTCACATGTCTGAGCATGTCGTAATCCCAATGGCAATTGTTGGAGATGACTTGGTTTTCCCTTACCTACTCATGGTCTATTATGTTCACCTTGTCAGTCTTGTCAGGTATAAGTATTTTCTAATCTTGGGTCGGTATCTTGTTCTACCTATGTGTGGTTGGTCATGTGGCTGTGTATGATTTATTATGAATTGGACTAATTATCCTATGGTTGGATAATGTTTGCTTAATTAACAAATTAAAATTTATTAAATTAATTAATTAATGTTGTGTAATAAAGTTATAATTAATTAACTAATAGATATTTGATTTATTGTTATTGAATTTATTTATATTTGATTTATTAATTAATTGTTTTTGTTTGAATTTAATCGATTGTTATTTATTAATCTATCGGTTATTGCTTTATTTAATTATTTTTATCCTTTGGTTTTTTGATGATTGATTAATTTTTATTTATTTTAGATATTGTTATAAAGCTGATTTTATTATTATTAATAATAAAGGTATAATCCTATTTATTTTCTTACATTCTTAAAATAATAACAACATCATTATTATTGCTTTTTTTTTTGCTTTTTTTTTGACAAAAGTGGCAAGCCACATATAGATATATATTTAAATAAGAAACTAATTCAAGAGCTCAATAGGGAAAGAATCAGGAAGAAAACCCTATATCCTTGCTCGAATACAAAGGAGAAAGATAAAACAGAGCTATAAGGAACCCAGGGGCTGCAATCCTCAAAAAGGCCACAAATGAGAATAGTGGAAGAGGATAAACTAAGAGAAATCCTAGAATCGGCCCCAACAACTGGTTATCAATATTGCAAACCAACCATCTCTCGAGTCTAGAGTATTGCAAACCAACCATCACCAGTGTCCAGAGAGCATATTCTAGTATTTGTAAAGCACAGAAAGAAGAACGCAGTCAAATGAAATATTCCACAACTAAAATACCAGTACAAAATTATCACAACCACCAAAAATGAAGCTGGTAACCACAGAGACACTTTTACCAGTACAACAAAATCACCTAAACTGATACCACATACCAAAAGACTAACACATTCTACCAGTGGAGATGAGAAACCGAAACACTCATGAAACCGGATAGCAGATGGGACCTTTACCACTACATCACTGATACCAGATTCCAAAAAACTAACACCTACTACCAATGGAGGTGTGAAACCGGAATACCGACGATACCCAATAGCAGATTGGAGTACCGGATCACAGACAAAATAGTAAGCAAAAAACCAGTTATATTATTCGAGCATTAAATACCGGAATGCAAATGCAACTGGATATGGTATATCGGTAAGAACCAGTATGCAAAGTAATTTACTAGCTTACGGAAGCACTAAAAAAACCAGTTATATAGAGCTGAAATACAAAATGACTTCCATACTGGTACTGTAAAGACCCAATGAGTTGAACCGGAAGGTCCCAAACCTTGTAATCTCAACAAAAATCCATCACCGATATTGAGTGCAGTGAAGGCCGAAATCAGATCATCAATTGGTGAACCGTGGATTTCATTGATTTTATCAAAGGAGAGCCATGGAGGAGAAATATTGTTCACTTGCGTATAAACTTAATCACCCACTAGCATTATCGGAGGAATAACAGCTGACTTTGTTTGTTCGTGATCATGACCTAAAATTGTAAGGATGGCATGCATTTTAGAGAAAAATCTTCTTTTTAATTCTGGGTTTAAGCTTCTCCCAGCATTACGGGCAGCAATTTGGAAGGGTCTCACATTTTGCAAGGAAAGAGACCACTTGATACTATCAAATATTTTAGGATATTCGTCATGCAAGAGCACAAGCTGCCTGGAGAAAAGTCCACCCACACAAGCGGGAAATGTAAAAATAAAATAGATTTTAATTTTACCTACCCTCTTATTTGATTGGGTGAAATTGAAATTATTCGTAGGAAATATATTAAAAATTATACCTTGGAACTCTACAAGGTAGGTAGGAAATATTATATTTATGAATGTATTTGATTGGTCAAGAGTTTTTGCTGGATATGTTTTTATTTGGCTTCCTATAGTCGTTTTGGGGTTAGTAGTGGGAACTATTTTGGATTTTGGATTCGTGTTTTTTATTTGGATTAAAAATTTTGGAGTGGTTTTGGATTCAACATTTCTTCCTCTTTGATTCAAATCTTTTGGATTGTGATTTGGAGGTTGGTGGATTTTTAATTTTTACATTCTTGTTTATTGTGAATGCTTCCTTCCTTATGCAAAAGTTGCTCCAGCAAGAGGTTCTTTCCTTGCTGCTTGAGGATTGTTTATATGACTCTAGTGGGATGTTTTGTACCTCATTGTTGAGGATTTGTAGTATTTTATGATGTGTTTCATGTTATTTCTTTGGTACAATGCCTATGAGGTATCTGTGAAGGCCATATGCTTGTAATGGTTCATATGTATACTTTACATGCAGTATGTTTTTAGAGATGGTATATGATCTTGAAGAAATCTTTGTGAGGGTTCTTTCATTTTTTATGATTTCATGTTATGGTTTACCCTATGACTTGGCATATGATTAGGGGGAGTGGGCTTCCTTGTGATGACTGAGGTCACATGAGTTAGGTTGCTTGACACCTAGACTGCTAGGGCACAATGGGAGTTTTCCTCTTTGTAATTTAGTGACTTGTAATAATTTATTGGGTTTGGGTTTCACCTAATAAGATAATTCTATATTTTTGGGCTATATGAGATGGCAATCTAATCTCCCTTGTACCCACATACGTTGAGATGGCTCCACATGTCTATTAAGGGATTGTTTCCAGCCTTCTTTTGTGAGGGTAGCTTGTATGACTATTAGGAGTATGTATTGCTCTTCTTTGTGAGGATAGCATACATGTCTACTATGGGTGCATAATTACCTTCTTTGTGAGGCTAGCACATAGGAGCATGAATAGTAAAGATGGCCATATTCCCTTCTATATGAGGAAATCATGTGATGACACTTCACTCCTACATGTGACCATGTCCATATGCCATGATTTTATTGTACGACTCTTGAAGAGTCTATTGTTGATTTCATCCTTGTGAAGTTATTTGATCATTGTTATGTTGTTTGTTATGTGCAATGTTGAGTCCCATGGTTGTTAGGTGTCATCCTAGGTCATGAGTGAGTGTTGGAATCCCATGTCATCTCCTAGCATGAGGGGTGGTTCCTATTTGGTTCCACATGGTCGGGTGGTTTGATGCCTTCTCTCATTGGGATTTTCTTCATTGGAGTTGCGTGTGTGGATGTGGATTCTATTTCTCTTCATTATGTGAGAAGAATTGCAACTAATTCCATGTATTGTATTACTCATGTATTCATGACGGCATTTAATTAAGGAAAGGATCATGTACCTATAAAAGTGAATCTATGTAATGTGACATTGTAAGACTATAAATTGTATGTAATAAATATGATACACTTGGCAGTGACATGAGTTGTCCTATTGCATTTTTAAATAAATTTTATGTATGATTCTTAGGTGGAACATGTATTTGATTATATATCATGGATGTATGTTAATGTAATTGTATATGAAAGTACTCCTAATGTTATACTTAAGATTCCTAGATCTAAGGTAGCCTTAATGGAAGTAATGATTGTTTATGGAATTAGTAACATGATGTTAAGAAGGATATGAGTTAGCTTTATGATGATAGAATAGGTGAATTATATGGATTTAGAAACATTTGGTATTGGTGCTTAAAATGAACCTAAACTATAGGATGCTACTCTTAAGTAGTGATGTTAAGATACCCTAGGGGAAATATGATATGATATGTTATTCCGCTTGCGTAAATTATATTATGATGTGTTATGTAATGTGGTAATTAAGAATAAGATGCAATTTATAATGATCTATTTAGTAGATGATGTATATGATATGCATTAGATGGACATTATAGACATATGTGTTGTTTAGTAGATGTTCTTTAAATGAAAAATATCTCTATTTGTAGTTTGGTTAAGTGTATTTCTCTAGGGTATTTTGTTAGGCATCACATTTGGTATTAGATCCCATGTTCATACATTGGGTACTCTAGTTTCACATGAGCCCCTTGTGCATGTTGGGACTTATCATGGGGTAGCCCAACGGTTTATCCCTTCTTGTTATGTTATTTGCATTAGTTACTTTAGCATTAGCTTATGGTTCTTTTGCATCTTGCTTAGACGAGATGCCTACTAGAGGTAGAGGTCATGGATGTGGCTGTGGAGGTTGCATGGGTACTCATAGGAACCCTTGCCCTAATGTTTCTGAGGAGTCACACCACAAGGACCAACAACAAAAGCAACCTGGAGGTGATGCGTATCCACAGTCAGTCGTGGCATTGCAGAATCTTCTTAATCGATTAGGGCCATTTTAGGAGGGGAATAGTCAAGAGTCCCATCATTCTCATCATCAAGAGAAGGAGCATTCACATTCACCACCTAGGAGAGTGGAGATGGATCTATATGCTAGTGAAGCTAGCCACGTGAGAGATCTCTTATGAGCTCGACCTCCTACCTTCGATGGTCTTGGTAGTGACATGGACGCAGTGACATGGTTGTTAGATTTGAGTAGGTGTTTCGATATGTACCCATATAGCAATAGCACCAAGGAAAGATGTGCAATCATGCATCTTCATGATTTTGCATTGACATGGTGGCAGAGAGAGGAGCGTAAGCTACATATTGATATTGCTACTATTTCATGGGAGATGTTTTTGGAGCATTTTTGTGCTCATTTCCTATTGGAACACTGGAGGTAGAGGAAGGTTGATGAGTTTCATGACTTGAGGCAGCATGGTTTGTCAGTTGAGTAGTACAAGTGGATGTTATTTGAGCTTAAGCAGATGTCAGGATAGATGATGATGAGACAATGTTAATTCAGCACTTTGTGAGAGGTCTCAATGACCGCATCAGTGGTGAGGTTCGGATGCATGAGCCTAAGTCATTAGAGGTAGTTGTAGACAAGGCATGGTTGGCAAAGGAGAACCTGACTTTAGCCTCAAGAGGTGTTTTGGGTGTGCAGTCATTTAGTGCTCCAATTTTGGTTGTGAGGAGTGTTCCATTCTTCTTTTCGTAGTGATCCATGCTATCGAAAGAAGTATCCTCAAAATTAGAATTTTTCATGGGGTTTGAGATCTTAGAAGGATAGACACCATGGTAGGCAGTGTGATAAATGATCATCTCCTTCTCAGCCAGCTCATATTTTTTAGCAGTCCGGTAGAGGTAGTGTTCAGAAGTTCAGTACACCTCTAGAGACTCGGGGATTCACAAGAAGGAGTTGCTTCACTTGTGGGCAACCTGGTCATTATGCATCTCATTCTCCTCATAGATCTACATAGATGTTGGGACATAGACCAATATATTCTGAGCCTATAGTAGGCAACATAGGGAGATCCCGTCATGTGTTTGCGGCAGTTGATAACCATTTTGCCGAGCACCAGGCTATAGTTGTTGAGACTACATGTGAGATAGGTGGTATCTCTTGCTCTATGATATTTGATTCAATTGCTTCTGATTCTTTCATTTCTCCTTCAGTAGTAGAGCAATGCAGGATTTCTATGGCAAAGCAAGGTGATAGGTGGCATGTTGAGCTTGCTACGGGATCCAAGGTGGTAGTTGATTCCATGGTGCATGGTTGTGAGATGGATTTGTGAGTTTGCACCACCTTAGTAGATATTCGTGTCCTTTCTTTAGGATCTTATGGAGTTGTGCTTGGTATGGATTTTCTTGACTCTCATCAGGCTAGTATTGATTTTCATGGCAAGAGAGTGCAGTGTTTGGAAGATAGTAGGAGCACTGTGGAGATAGTAGGAGTTTAGAGACCTATTTCCCTTCACATGATTTCCGCTATGCAGCTGAAGCGATGTGTGTGGCGAGGATGTCAATTATTTTCTATTAGAGTGAATGAGTTAGATGAGGAAGGGAATCATGATGATATCCTTTGTCAGCATCCCATTCTTTAGGAGTTTATAGATGTCTTTCCTAGTGAGATTCTAGGTTTGCCACCGAGGTGTGACATGGATTTTCGGATAGACTTGGTTGCAAGTGAAGAGTCCATATTGAAGGCTCCTTATCGGATGACTACTCAGGAATTGAGTGAGTTGAGGTTGCATCTTGAGGATTTATCAACTAAGGGATTCATTCACCTCAATGTCTCACAATGGGGTGTGCCAGTATTGTTTGTGAAGCATAAGGATGGAATTCTTAGGCTATGCATTTATTATAGGTAGGTTAATAAGGTGACGGTGAAGAACCAATATCCCTTTCTCACAATTTATTATTTATTTGATTAGATTAAGGATGAAAAGGTCTTTTCCAAGATAGACCTTAAGTTAGGGTATCACCAGTTAAGAATTCATGAGGTAGATATTTAGGTGATCGTACGGATCTATGTCGTGCTTTAGGCTAACAATGCCTATTCTAGCCAGAAGGGTTCTGGTCAGAAGCATTCTGGCCAGAATGCTTCTGGCTGAACCGATTTGGCCCCATTCGGTAGCCACATTGCACTCTCGTGGCAAGGGCTTTCTAGCCAGAACCGTTCCGGCTGGAAAGCCCTTGCCCTATATAAGAGTCAAAATCGACCCAAGCCACTCATTTTGCATTAAGTGGCTTGGAGTTAAGCAAGAGGGTGCAAAAAATCACAGAGATCCGGCAAGAAGGGTTTTAGTGGTAAGTACCTTTTATTTATTTATTTTAACATATTAATTTATATTATTGTTTTTTAAAATATTTTTTAATAGAAAATTAGGTTTTTTTAAGTTTTTAATTTTATTTTTTTTTTGTATATATTCTATCATATTAATTTAGAATATTAGAAAATAAATACACACATACATATGTAAATACATACATAAACATACACATACTTACATATGTACACATACATACATACACCTACATACACATACATACAAACCTACATACAAACATACACAAACATACATACCTACCTAAATACATACATACATACATATAAAATAATTATATGTACACCTTAGGACATACATATACATAAAAATACATACACATACATACCTATGTCTACATACATACATACAAATATGAAATAATTATATGTACACCTTAGGACATACAGATACATAAAAAAACATACACATACATACCTATGTCTACATACATACATACACACATACATGTACATACACATACATAAATACATACGTGCATACATACATAAATACGCATAAAATAATTATAAATGCCTTAGGACATACATACACATCAGGACATGCTATCAGGGGTCGTGTGTGGTCCTGAGGGGTCACACACATGTGAACATGTGTGTGACCCCTCAAGACCACACATGACCATTGATAGAATGTCATGAGGTGTATGTATGTATGTATGTGTATTTATACATCCTAAGGAGTATATTATTATTTTATATGATCCCTTAGGACAACTAAAGGCCCCTTTCTACACATGTGCACCCCTTAGGACCTATTATGACCACATAAGATGAAATGGTGTCGCAAGGGGTCATATGTGGTCATAAGGGGTCACACATGTGTTAGTACACATGCGTGACCCCTTAGGACCACTTAAGGCCCGTTGCGACACATGTGCACCCCTTAGGACCTATTAGGACCACAAAAGACCAAATGTTGTTGCAAGGGGTCTTATGTGGTCCTAACGGGTCACGCATGTGTTCTAACACATGCATGAACCCTTAGGACCACTTAATGCCCCTTGCAACCCATGTGCACCCCTTAGGACCTATTAGGACCACACAAGACCAAATGGTGTTGCAAGGGGTCATATGTGGTCCTAAGGGGTCATGCACGTGTTACAACACATGCGTGACCCCTTAGGACCTATTATGACCACAAAAGACTAAATGGTATCGCAAGGGGTCACATGTGGTCCTAAGGGGTCATGCATGTGTTAGAACACATGCGTGACCCCTTACAACCACTTAAGGCCCCTTGTGACACATGTGCGCCCCTTAGGACCTATTAGGACCACATAAGACCAAATGGTGTCGCAAGGGGTCATATGTGGTCCTAAGAGGTCACGCATATGTTCTAACACATGCGTGACCCCTTAGGACCACTTAAGGCCCCTTGTGACACATGTGCACCCCTTAGGCCCTATTAGGACCACATAAGACCAAATGGTGTTGCAAGGGGTCTTATGTGGTCCTAAGGGTGTTAGGATTAATTATAGTCCCAAAGATACTAAGAGGGGGGGGTGAATAAGTATCTAACCACTTTACAAAATATTTAACCTTATTAAGTATTTTGCATTCCAAAACAGTGTACCGATAAATAAGAATTAATGCAGTAAATAGGAATAATAAAGAGAGCATAGAAGACACACCATAACACAAGATGTTTAACGAGGAAACCCAATGTGTGAAAAACCTCAGTGGGATTTTTTGACCCACAATATTCACTCATTGGCCAATGAATAAATATTACTTACAATGAGGGGCCTGCACATGCAAAAAGGCCAACTGCCTAGAGCTCACTACTCAATCTACAAAATAGAAGTCTCACTGACTTACAAAATGGATTATGAAAACCCAATACAATGTAGTGCTTCAAATCAGAATCAACTGTGTCAGTTTCAATACCGGTTTAAGCTCATACTATAACCATAATCCTTTTACAAAATCTGCCTTTATTATTCGCTCTTTCTTATCTCATCTCCTATTCCATCCTCTATATCATCCTATATAAAAATGATTTACAAGATCTCATACATATATGAGTCTATTACAATATGCCATGTCGGCTCTACAAAAAGATTTATAATTAAATATAATAAACAAAGTTTATTCCTGTCAGCTGGGGTGTCAGAATGCATTGTTACCGCTGTCGGTGAAGTGTCTGTCAGTGTCGGTGCCTACCGGTTGGTTTACCAGATGAATGTCGGGTGGTTGCCTGAAGGTTGCCAGTAGGTTTCTGGTAGGTTACCATCAATGACAACACCATTATTTCTCACTAGAGTGTAGAATTCCAACAATTTGCCCCTTTGGCATTGATGGCAACACTCATCAGAGAAATCCAAAAACTGTTTCGAAAAATGAAGTCCAAAAATTTACCAAAAATATGTGCTCCCCCTGAGCAGATGATCTCCTCTGAATAGCCATTTTTCTCTGTCCACCACTCCCCCTTTGACATCAATGACAAAGGTTGTCAAAAAAAACTATCAAACGAGTGCAAAATTTCACCTTAAGGTTTGTAACCAGTTGGTTACAATCTGAAATATATCAGCCAAAACCAAATTTAAACTCTGCATGAATTTGTTGTTGTCATTCATGGTTTCCTCAGTTCATTGGATTGTGCTAGTGAGATGATGCATATGCTCCTTCGGTGATCTTTCTCCTTGAATTAATGCCTTAGAAATCTCATTTCTCAGAGAGATAAGGTTATCCAGTTTAGGACTAAGTTTATACTTCATCTCTCTAGCATTTGCCTTGATCCTTGCTTTTTCCTTCTCAAATTTCTCCAACTTTTCCTCAAATCCTCCTATTTCTTGCTCAATAACTAATATAGGTTCGGGTGAACGAATGATGTTATCAGCTATATCATCAATTTCATTCTGTACTCTGCTTATTTCCATTTCAATGTACTGGGTCAATAGATGTGGCTTGCATGTTTCTCTATACAGTTCCTTATACTACAAAATTATTGTATTCAGTGCCAGTAGAAGTGTGTTAATATGCTCAGTGCACTTCTTTATTGTCTCCTCAAACAATTTTTCTTTTTACTTTTCCATTTTCTCTTTGAATGTATCCTCATTTACCTTATCCACTATTATTACATTTCCAACAATAAATTTAGACAATGTGTCTAACTGTCCTAAAGAATCCTTTACATTATCTACATTGCATTTGGGTGCAATCATCTTAAGAATAGGTATGTTATCATCAATTGCCTTGTAGGCCAATGCATTACAATCGATTATCTTCTTAATTGAGTCCAAAAGTACCTTTGTCACATTAGTGGGTCTAAATTTTGATGTCTAGCCAACTGCTTTTATTATTTCAATGTTTCCAATGTTAGTAACCAATTTCCTTGTATCAACCTTTAGAAAAAAGGGGTCACGCATGTGTTAGAACACATGCATGACCCCTTAGGACCACTTAAGGCCCCTTGCGACACATGTGCACCCCTTAGGACCTATTAAGACCACAAAAGACCAAATATTGTCACAAGGGGTCACACAAGTGTTCTAACACATGTGTGACCCCTTACGACACATGCATGACCCCTCAGGACCACTTAAGGCACCTTGTGACACATGTACACCCCTTAGGAGCTATTAGGACCACATAAGACCAAATGATGTTGCAAGGGGTCATATGTGGTCCTTAGGGGTTAGCATGTGTTAGAACACATGTGTGACCCCTTAGGACCACTTAAGGCCCCTTGCAACACATGTGCACCCCTTAGGACCACATAAGACCAAATGGTGTCACAAGGGGTATTATGTGGTCCTAAGGGATCATGCATGTGTTAGAACACATGCATGACCCCTTAGGACCACTTAAGGCCCCTTGTGACACATGTGCACTGCTTAGGACCTATTAGGACCACATAAGACCAAATGGTGTTGCAAGGGGTCATATGTGGTCCTAATCGATCACACATCCGTTCTAACACATGCGTGACCCCTTAGGACCACTTAAGGCCCCTTATGACACACGTGCACCCCTTTGAACCTATTAGGACCACATAAGACCAAATGGTGTCGCAAGGGGTCATATATGGTCCTAAGGGGTCCTGCATGTGTTAGAACACATGTGTGACCCCTTAGGACTACTTAAGGTCCCTTGCAACACATGTGCACCCCTTAGGACATATTATGACTGCAAAAGACCAAATGGTGTTGCAAGGGGTCATATGTAGTCCTAAGGGGTCATGCATGTGTTAGAACACATGCGTGACCCCTTAGAACCACTTAAGGCCCCTTGCAACACATATTAGGACCACATAAGACCAAATTATGTCGCAAGGGGTCATATATGGTCCTCAGTGGTCACGCATCTATTCTAACACATGTGTGAACCCTTAGGACCACTTAAGGCCCATTGCGACACATATGCATCCCTTAGGCCCTATTAGGACCACATAAGACCAAATGGTATCACAAAGGGTCTTATGTCATCCTAAGGGGTCACGAATGTGTTAGAACACATGCATGACACCTTAGGACAACTTAAGGCCCCTTGCGACACATGTGCACCCCTTAGGACCTATTAGGACCACTAAAGATCAAATGTTGTCACAAGGGGTCTTCAGTAGCCCTAAGGGGTCACGCATGTGTTCTAACACATGCATGACCCCTTAGGACCACTTAAGGTCCCTTCAATACATGTGCACTTGTTAGGACCTATTAGGACCACATAAGACCAAATAGTGTCGCAAGGAGTCCTATGTGGTCCTAAGGGGTCACACATGTGTTAGAACACATGTGTGACACCTTAGGACTACTTAAGGCCCCTTGCAACAAATGTGCATCCTTTAGGATCTATTAGCACCACATAAGACCAAATGGTGTCGTAAGGGGTCATATGTGGTCCTTAGGGGACACACATGTGTTAGAACACATGCGTCACCCCTTAGGACCACTTAAGGCCCCTTGCGACACATGTGCACCCCTAAGGACCTATTATGACCACAAAAGACCAAATGGTGTCGCAAGGGGTCTTATTTGGTCCTAAGGGGTCACACATGTGTTAGAACACATGCGTGACCCCTTAGGACCACTTAAGGCCCCTTGCGACACATGTGCACCCCTTAGGACCAAATGGTGTTGCCAGGCATCATATGTGGTCCCAAGCGGTCACACATTTCTTCTAACTCATGTGTGACCCCTTAGGACAAATTAAGGTCCATTGTGGAACATGTGAACCCCTTAGGACCTACTAGGACCACAAAAGACCAAATTTTGTCGCAAGGGGTATTAAGTGGTAATAAGGGGTCACACATATGTTCTAATACATGTGTGACACCTTAGGCCCACTACAGGCCACTTGTGACACATGTGCACCCCTTAGGACCTTTTAGGACCACATCAGACCAAATGGTGTCGCAAGGGGTCTTATGTGGTCCTAAAGGGTCACACATGTGTTAGAACACATGCATGACCCCTTAGGAAAACTTAAGGCCCCTTGCGACACATGTGGAACCCATAGGACCTATTAGGACCACAAAAGACCAAATGTTGTTGCAAGGGGTCTTATGTGGTCCTAAGGTGCCACCCATATGTTCTAACACATTCATGACCCCTTAGGACCACTTAACGCCCCTTGCAACACATTTGCACCCCTTAGGACCATTTATGAGCGCATAAGATGAAATGGTGTTGCAAGGGGTCATATGTGGTCCTAAGGGGTCACGCATGTGTTCTAACACATGCATGACCCCTTAGGACCATTTAAGGCCACTTGTAACACATGTGCACCCCTTAGGACCTATTAGGACCACATAAGACCAAATGGTGTTGCACGGGGTCATATGTGGTCCTAAGGGGTCACACATGTGTTAGAACACATGTGTGATGCCTTAGGACCACTAAAGGCCCCTTGCGACACATGTGCACCCCTTTGGACATATTACCACCACATAAGACCAAATGGTTTCGCAAGGGGTCATATGTGGTCCTAAGGGGTCACGTATGTGTTAGAACACATGTGTGACGCCTTAGGAACACTAAAGGCCCCTTACGACACATGTGCACCCCTTTGGACCTATTACCACCACATAAGACCAAATGGTTTCGCAAGGGGTCATATGTGGTCCTAAGGGGCCACGTATGAGTTAGAACACATGTGTGACCCCTTAGGACCACTTAAGGCGCCTTGCGACACATGTGCAACCCTTAGGACCTATTAGGACCACATCAAACCAAATGGTGTCGCAAGGGGTCTTATGTGGTCCTAAGGGGTCACGCATATGTTAGAACACATGCGTGACCCCTTAGGAACACTAAAGGCCCCTTGTGACACATGTGCAACCCTTAGGACCTACTAGGACCACAAAAGACCAAATATTGTCGCAAGGGGTCTTATGTGGTCCTAAGGTGCCACCCATATGTTCTAACACATTTGTGACCCCTTAGGGCCACTTAAGGCCCATTGCGACACATGTGCACCCCTTAGGACCTATTACGACCACATAAGATGGAATGGTGTCACAAGGGGTCATATGTGGTCCTAAGGGGTCACACATGTGTTCTAACACATGCATGACCCCTTAGGACCACTTAAGGCCACTTGCAACACATGTGCACCCCTTAGGACCTATTAGGACCACATAAGACCAAATGGTGTCACAAGGGGTCATATGGGGTCCTAAGGGGTCATGCATGTGTTAGAACAAATGCATGACCCCTTAGGACCACTTAAGGCCCCTTGTGACACATGTGCACCCCTATGGACCTATTACAACCACATAAGACCAAATGGTGCGACAAGGGGTCATATGTGGTCCTAAGGGGTTACACATGTGTTAGAACACATGTGTGACCCGTTAGGACCACTTAAGGCCCCTTGCGACACATGTGCACCCCTTAGGACCTATTAGGACCACTTCAGACCAAATGGTGTTGCAAGGGGTCTTATATGGTCCTAAGGGGTCACGCATGTGTTAGAACACATGCGTGACCCCATAGGAACACTTAAGGCCCCTTGCGACACATGTGTAACCCTTAGGACCTATTAGGACCACAAAAGACCAAATTTTGTCGCAAGGGGTCTTATGTGGTCCTAAGGTGCCACCCATATGTTCTAACACATTCGTGATCCGTTAGGGCCACTTAAGGCCCCTTTGCGACACATGTGCACCCCTTAGGACCTATTACGACCACATAAGATGCAATGGTGTTGCAAGGTGTCATATGTGGTCCTAAAGGGTCACACATGTGTTCTAACACATGCGTGACCCCTTAGGACCACTTAAGGCCACTTGCGACACATCTGCACCCCTTAGGACCTATTAGGACCACATAAGACCAAATGGTGTCACAAGGGATCATATGTGGTCCTAAGGGGTCACGAATGTGTTAGAACACATGCATGACCCCTTAGGACCACTTAAGGCCCCTTGTGACACATGTGCACCCCTTTGGACCTATTACCACCACATAAGACCAAATGGTGTCACAATGGGTCATATGTGGTCCTAAGGGGTCACACATGTGTGACCCCTTAGGACCACTTAAGGCCCCTTGCGACACATGTGCACCCTGTAGGACCTATTAGGACCACTTCAAACCAAATGGTGTCGTAAGGGGTCATATGTGGTCGTAAGGGGTTACACATGTGTTGGAACACATGTGTGACCCCTTAGGACCACTTAAGGCCCCTTGCGACACATGTGCACCCCTTAGGATCTATTAGGACCACATAAGACCAATTATTGTCGCAAGGGGTCTTAAGTGGTCCTACTTAAGGTGCCTTGCGACACATGTGCACCCATTAGGACTTATTAGGACCACATAAGACCAGTTAAATTATCGTCGGTTCTTAACAAAATTAATGTAATTAGTGAAATGTATAAATAATTTTGCATTCTTAAACTTAACATGTGTAAATTTCATCCATTTAGATCATTTGACTTGAAGTCCAATTTTTATAATTTAGAAAATGAAAAAATAAGGCTCAAGAAATTTGGGAGCATTGATAAAAAGTATGAAATTAAGTATACTTCAATTAGATACATTTGACTATATGCAATATACATATGAACATGATTTAATAACATTAATTGCTTGAAATCACTTAGCTAATATATAGAGAATTTGAGTCAAGTATTAGGAAATAAAATATTAATATAATTCAATACTAAATAGTGTTGGATATATGGCAAAGTAATGGTTATCGTTGTATCACAGTGACTAAAGAATATGGTAAATCTAAAAAATATTTAATTTCCAAAAAAACATCTAATATTGTAAATTAAGCATGATTGAAGAAATAATTTCAAATGACATACTTGGAAAGGGTAGACGCCTTTTGAAAAAAAATTAAAATCTTCGCCCCTTTATAATCTTCCTACTCGCTCCAAAATGCCACTTTATTTGAAAAAAAAAGGATTTTTTGCAAAAATAACTCTTATTATTTTCGCACTTGATTGATTTGGTTTTTTTAATGGAAAAAACAATTCTTTTTATATGTGGCTCAAGCGAATGGTTGCTTGTAGGACCGATCGGGTCGGCCCTCACAGTTCCGGCCAGAATGTGGGGAACGTTTACAGCCGGAATGACTTATGTGGAATGCCAAGTGGTAGCCACATCAACAAAAATGATGATTTTCTCAAACTTGTCACTTCTGCAGCAAAATTCAATAGGTAAATTAAACTTATTAAAAAGATTTTTAGAGATTGAAGTCACGATTATACTCATATAATTTTTTTAATGGTCTAATTACATTTAATATATAAAAAATTAAAAATACCACAACTAGGTATTGTTTTATTCGATATGGTTCTGCTTTGAAAATATATATATATATCAAATCACTTCAAAAAAAATTTGAAAAAAATATGGTTCACTAGAAGAGAGAGTCTTCTCCAAAAGGGTATTTTTAGTTTTTGGATTATCATAAATTGAATAGACAAATTGTGGTGGGAGACAGAAACTGTCAAATTCTGGTGTATTCGACTTCCAAATGCTATTACAAAGAAAATATAATAAATCAATGTAGCGTCCTAAAATTGCGACACTTGCAATTTCGACTGCATTTCGGTCTTCACGATGGCGACGCAACATGCAACCTGAATGGAGACCCTGAAACTTGCTCACGACACTGAAAACTGCATTTTTCAAGCACCCTGGCCTGAACCTCCTTGCACCCTGATGTCCCGGGAGGTGGGACCAGAGCGCCCAGCACCTTGGTCCCTTAGGACCAGGGCGCCCAGCGCCCTGGTCCCTGGGTCCTATTTTGGGCCCGGTCTCCTAAGGGGCTTGGGTCTTTTTGTTTGCAAATTGGAAATTAACTTTCCTGGTCGGCCTAAGGTCAGGAAAATCAGTCTCTCAGCCCTAATTGACAAGTATATAAATGACATTTTCCCCTTTCATTCGATATGATGGAAAAGGCGTGGAAACTATACTCAAACATTCAAGCATTCAAGCATTCAAGCATTCAAGCAATTGATCATTTCAAGTCTCCATTCAAGGCTAAGTGTTGCATTCAAGTCAAGGATTCAACCATTGAAGAGGAGATCATATACTACATGCTACAACATACAACATACAACATCTAAACCTTCGCACATAAGGATACCAACATCCTTAGAACAAGGTATTAGTACTTGTTTTACAGTCATTTACATTTACAGCTCTTGCTCATTTCTTGGTTAATTCCAAAACCGGGGTTTGACCTAAAGGCAAACCCCTAATCCCTAACCCCCCAATCGTCTTCGCTTTTCTGTGTGTAGGTTGCAGGTACGCGGCTGAAATTGAAGATCTGGAATCCTTGTGCAGAGACGAACAGATCCCCCTTCGTTTCGCGGATTTTTAGGAGGACCGTGGCGCCGGGCGCCATCGTCCTGACAACTTTTGTTCAAATTTGCAGGACAGCACCGTATCGACATTCTACTGCTAATTCCAGGTTCGCAGCTTCATCCTATAACCCGAACTCAGTTTATAAGCGAATCTTTATGACTTTCTATGCATGCTTAGCTTAATTTCCTTAACAACATTCTTTACAAAAGAGGGTAGCCTTGCTTTCCTAACCCTTGAAATTCATTTAGCATCCAATCTTGCATTGCGTGGGATTGGATCTTACGAGTTTCAACCCCTCTTTTGAATGTAAAGTCTCTCCCCTAAGTGAAAAACCATCGAATCCTAGCGAACCTCCCTTCTCTCTCCTCGGAGTCGGAAGAGGGGAGAACAACTAGGGTTCGATCGTGATTTTTCCGCTTTACATTTTGGTGAACCTGACGTGAACATCCTTTCTGATTTTTCATGCTTGGATCTGAAAAAATTGATTACATTTCCATGTTTGATCTTTTGCAAAATTTTAGAGGTGATTGCATAAAAACCCTAAATTTTCTTTTTGGTAATTGAACTTGCGAAATGTCTAAACGTTAATGCCTGTTTCAGATCTGCCTTTCTATTACAAATTTTCAATTCATATTTGTGCTTTAATTCTGAAAATTAAGTGGTTAAATGTCAAAACCCTAATTTTTGAAACCCTCTTAATTCAACCTTTGTCCGACAATTTGACCAATCAAAACATCTCCAAATCAGCTGTAACTATGGATTCCGCAATAAAATCACAATATCTTTCATCCCTGAAAATTTGGAAAAAAGTTGCGAGGACCGTGTTGCACTCCGAGCGCCATCGTCCCCGACATTTTTTCCAAAATTTCGGGAGCGAGATCTTGCTGTATTTTCTTGCTAAAATCCAGAATTTTGGCTGATTTTGTCAATTATAACACTTTCAAAATTACAGTCAAAGTTGGTCTTCCGATTGCTTGGTCTAAGGCTTCTAATCATTCAAAAGTCATTGAAATTAAAATTTTGTGTCAAAATTGCGTTTTTATTATCATAAACCTGAAAATTGTGTTTGCAGTCATTCGAAATTTCAGTGCTTTATTCAAATTCTTGCATTTTGTGACTTTTGAAATTAAGTGCTTAATTACAACAACTTCGATTTCCGCTTTCAAAATTGAATTTTGCGTGAAATTGAGTCAATTTTTGAATTTCAAAATTTGCATTGCTTTTGACATTCCCTCTAAAATCATAAAATTCAAAATTTTAGTTTCCCTCTCTTTTTCAAAATTCAAATTTTGCATTTTTCGACAATCTTGATAGGGTTCAATTTTGAGATTACAACTTTAATTTGGCCTATCTACAGATCGTAAAATCACTCAATTTTTTCAGATTAGCTCTAAAATCATCATACCTTTCATCCCTGCAAATTTCGAAAAAAGTTGCAAGGACCGTGTTGCACTCCGGGCGCCACGGTCCTGGGCATTTTTTCTGAAATTTTGGGAGACTGTTGTGATTGCATTTAACAGCTTAAATCCATAAAATTGGTTGATCTTACTGAAAATTGCTACCTCTAAATTCAAAATTTTCTCTCCTTCTCTAGTGCATGAGTTTTACAACAATACACCCTACTTACACTATTCCCGTTAGACGAAGCCGTAGAATTAAGTCTTTCCGAGGTTTAACTACTGAGGAGATGGAACCTAATTTGAATAGCCTTTTTAACGAGGACATGGGTAATTCCTCTAATCCTCCTAATGATGAAGAAGCTCTCCATGAGGTTTCTGTAGAACAACTTTCAAAATTGGATAACCAATTTGACGATTTTCGACAATGGATGTCTCAAGAATACCCTGATAGTCAAGCTCTTCCTTTAATTGAGGGTCTAAAACGTATGCTTCAAAGTGATAAGAATGGAATTGATATTTTGCATGGTATTTCACACATTGTGAATTCGAACGTGATGCCTATGAAGAGTTGTGCTGAAACCTTAGGTTATACACAACCTCCTACACAAGACAATCATTCTATTCCTTTGACGACTC
Source organism: Cryptomeria japonica (assembly GCF_030272615.1). Classification (NCBI taxonomy): domain Eukaryota; kingdom Viridiplantae; phylum Streptophyta; class Pinopsida; order Cupressales; family Cupressaceae; genus Cryptomeria; species Cryptomeria japonica. The sequence goes on from NC_081406.1 coordinate 163,033,626, forward strand.
CTATTGCTAGTATACCTACCTTTACATCAAACATCATGGCTACCTCTATACAAGACATTCCTCCTGTGATCACCAGTCATGGTGGCAATCCCTCTTCTTCAATTAACCCTATTCCTTCATTCAATCTGACTTCTTCATTCATTCCTCCAATGAGTGTGCCTATTATATCATCACAAATGAACATGATGCAAGGGGGCAATTCATTTAACCATTCCATCCCTCCTTGTAGTGTTCCTCTTGTACAATCATCTCCTATGACTAATTATCATAGAGTCCCACCACCTTACTCTTTACCTTCTTTCAATAACATAACACCTCCATCTCAATCTAACACATCCAATATGAACTCTTCGACTGAAGCGACCATTAACAATCTAGCACAAACTGTCTCTTCTTTACAGCAACAAATTGCCTCTATGAATCAATCTAAGTTTAGTGTGCCCACATTTGATGTTGCAAGCCCACTTTCTCTTGACATTGTCCGAGCTATTCCTCCTAAACATGTTGAAATCCCGCATTTGGAACTTTATAATGGTAAAGGAGATCCTCTAACACATGTTAAGACTTTTCAAACAATTTGTACCGATTTTGCTTATGACCAAAGGTTGCTTGCAAAACTATTTACTAGAACATTAAGAGACAAAGCCCTACAATGGTATTGCTCGTTGCCTTCTTATTCTATTACTTCTTTCGAACAACTTGCAAATGCTTTCATTCAACAATTTCAAAACAATATAAGTCCTAAAGTGACTTTGATTGATTTAATGCATTGTAAACAAGGTGCTAAAGAAAAAGTGACTGATTTCATTGGTAGATATAAGCATTTGTATGCTCAAATTTCTTTTCCAATGCCTGACAATGATATTCAAAGAATCTTTATTTCTAATTTACAAAAAGATATTCGAGACAAACTTCTGTTTTCTGAGTTTACTTCTTTCCAACAGTTGTGCGCCACTCTTCACAATTATCAACTGACTGTGAGTCAAATGGAACAATCACATCCTATGGCTCCGAGTGATAAGGGTGATAGCAGTCAACAACCATTTGGGAAGTTTAAACCGAACAGAGATTCCATCAAATTCAATGAAAACATCATCAACAACAATGTGAATTCAGCATCAGGTGTGCCTCCTATTTCTAAATTTTTCAAAAAAGAAAGAAAGTATACTCCTTTGAATGAATCATTGCATAGTATTATGAATAAGTTATTGGAACAAAATGTGCTTACTCTTCCTCCTATAAGACAAATTGATCCTGCAAAGATTACTTCACCTTATTTTGATAACAAAGCCTTTTGTCAATTTCATCATCAGCCTGGGCATGATACTGAAAAATGTTTTTCTTTAAAGGGTAAAATTCAAGATTTGATTGATAATAATACTATCTCTGTTTCTAGAGTGAATGATAAAGGCAACACATCTGTAGCTCCTCCTAATCAAAATCTTCAGATTTTCATTGATCCATTGCCTTCTCATACCTCTAATGCGATTGAGACTAATGATTCCTCTCTCTCATCTGATGGTCTTGTGTCTATGACTCCGAATGTGATTAACTTTGTAGAGCAGCAAGAAATCCCTGAAGAACCTTCCATCACATTTGATTCTAGCGAAACCATTAGGGCACCTGATGGTCCTTTATACATAGTTGCAAAAGTCAAGAATACACCTTGCCGTGGAGTGCTTATTGATCCTTCGTGCATGGTTAATGTTATTACTGAAGAATTTCTTTTTACTTTGCAATTGAATCAAGTGATCTATGACAAAACAGATGTGATTGTGAAATTATTTGATGCATTTTCTTCTCCTGCAATTGGTTCTATTACATTGCCTATTGAGGTCCATAACAAATCTCTTGATGTGAACTTTGCTATTATTCCATCTTCCGAACAATTTCGTGTGAAGCTTGGCTATCCTTGGCTATCTTCCATGAAAGCTATTGCTTCTCCTATTCATAAGTGTTTGAAATTTCCCCATAATGGTGAAGTTGTGACTGTCAATCATAGTCTCTTTAAACCAGCTGAAAGAACCTCTAGTGTTCCTCTTGATTACTTTTGGCCTAAACAATTCCAATCTCTTCCTCCGCGAAGTGATCATCTTTTCAAATCTTATCAAAAGTGGAAAACAGATATGATCCTATCTCTAAGTGAACCTAGAACACCTAAACTTGACATTCCTATCATTCTTGAGAAGGAAGTTCTTCCTTTGAAAGATAAAACTAATGTCTTTCCTCAAGAAGATTCCCAACCCATCCCTATGGATGTGACTATGTCTATACCTAATAAACTTCCTAAGAGTAGACCTATACCTCCTCCTCATGATGGACTTGGTCTTCTCCCTAAACCAAAAATTCCTCCTTTGTATGGAGCAGTTCCTCCTCCTTCTTTTTATAGAGAGAAGAGACCTTCTTCTTCTCCTATTATCCAGCCTAAGAGACCACAACCTAAACACCCAAGTGCTAAGGATGAGAACATTCCTCCTCCTCAGTCTTCGCAACTTCCTACTAAGACTAGACGAAATCGTTCTGCACGTGAACGCCAGCGAAAGCGTCGTCTTAGAGCTCAAACTTTGCAATCTCCAAAAACACCTTCAACAAGCATTATTCCATTTTCTCCTCAGTCGGACATTGAGCCTAAATCTCCTAAATATAAGATGCATGATGGTCTTGATCCTATGCGAGTTAAAGATCCTATTTTTATAAATCTTGATGATGATATAGATGAAAATGTTACTCCTCTTGCTTCTGATAGTGAATATGAACTTGTTGATGTTGATAACCATTTATCTAACAAATTTTCTAAAGCACTTATCCTAGCTCCTAGACAAGAACAATGTGGCTCAGAACATGAACATAGCCCTTGTTTGGATCTTCTGATAGCTCCATCTGCTGTGTTGGATGTTCCTCCTCTAGCGTGTTCCCTGCCTTCCCGAAACATTGATCAGCAAGATCGGTAGATGACATGCTAGACTAGTTACATTAGCATAGCAGATTCTCTCCCCCTCTCTTTTGTTACTTCTTCTATATGTTATTCTCATTCTTCTATTTGTTGTCCTTGGTGTTGTCTACTTGAGGATGATGCAAAGCATTGAGATCTCTTGATCTCTCTCATGTTGACTCAAAAGACACATGTGTTCCCTTCTTCTAGGTGACCTTCCTTGATTGGGGAATGAAGAACAATTATGCATACATACATATGATATATATACATGAATTATCATACAGCATACTGACCCCGAGGAAAGTGAAGTCACCTTGTGCTTTATGTTTTGTGTCTATTATCCTTGGGTTTATCTCACACTTGGGGCTAAATCCTTGCGATAACGTGCTCCTTTCCTTTCTCATTTCTTATATGTATCACTACGTTAAAACAATCACCCCCGGTGAGGTGTGTGCGATCGTTTTAACGTAGGGGGGCATACATCCCGTTCATATCTTTTCAAGATACTTGAAAATTTCTTGGTAAATTTAACCTTGCCTTGAAAATTTTTGATATCTTTCTTGCATGACTCATAGTGAGGGAACCTTACTACTGATAGTCATGGTTCTTCCTCGTGATCTTCCCTTTTACTTTGTCAATCAAATTCGTAAGATCCTTAGTCCACTGGGGGCTCGGTGTATCTTGCCTCCTTGACGTGGTGAAAGTCTTTCAATGTTGTTTCCTTGTACTTTACCGGAAGTATGAGCATACATACTCCCACTAAAGTGGGGGCTAAATGTAGCGTCCTAAAATTGTGACACTTGCAATTTCGACTGCATTTCGGTCTTCACGATGGCGACGCAACATGCAACCTGAATGGAGACCCTGAAACTTGCTCACGACACTGAAAACTGCATTTTTCAAGCACCCTGGCCTGAACCTCCTTGCACCCTGATGTCCCGGGAGGTGGGACCAGAGCTCGGGTCTTTTTGTTTGCAAATTGGAAATTAACTTTCCTGGTCGGCCTAAGGTCGGGAAAATCAGTCTCTCAGCCCTAATTGACAAGTATATAAATGACATTTTCCCCTTTCATTCGATATGATGGAAAAGGCGTGGAAACTATACTCAAACATTCAAGCATTCAAGCATTCAAGCATTCAAGCAATTGATCATTTCAAGTCTCCATTCAAGGCTAAGTGTTGCATTCAAGTCAAGGATTCAACCATTGAAGAGGAGATCATATACTACATGCTACAACATACAACATACAACATCTAAACCTTCGCACATAAGGATACCAACATCCTTAGAACAAGGTATTAGTACTTGTTTTACAGTCATTTACATTTACAGCTCTTGCTCATTTCTTGGTTAATTCCAAAACCGGGGTTTGACCTAAAGGCAAACCCCTAATCCCTAACCCCCCAATCGTCTTCGCTTTTCTGTGTGTAGGTTGCAGGTACGCGGCTGAAATTGAAGATCTAGAATCCTTGTGCAGAGACGAACAGATCCCCCTTCGTTTCGCGGATTTTTCGGAGGACCGTGGCGCCGGGCGCCATCGTCCTGACAACTTTTGCTCAAATTTGCAGGACAGCACCGTATCGACATTCTACTGCTAATTCCAGGTCCGCAGCTTCATCCTATAACCCGAACTCAGTTTATAAGCGAATCTTTATGACTTTCTATGCATGCTTAGCTTAATTTCCTTAACAACATTCTTTACAAAAGAGGGTAGCCTTGCTTTCCTAACCCTTGAAATTCATTTAGCATCCAATCTTGCATTGCGTGGGATTGGATCTTACGAGTTTCAACCCCTCTTTTGAATGTAAAGTCTCTCCCCTAAGTGAAAAACCATCGAATCCTAGCGAACCTCCCTTCTCTCTCCTCGGAGTCGGAAGAGGGGAGAACAACTAGGGTTCGATCGCGATTTTTCCGCTTTACAATCAATTTTTTTAATTTATTTTTCATGCACTATATAAATATGTGATCTATAACTGATATCAAAATGAGAAAAAAAAGAGTTGATTTACATTTACTTTTGAGGTGGGAACCAAACCCCCTGTTTTCAGTGTTTTTTAGCAATAAAAAAATGGACTTTAAAGCTAAAAGAACATATAAATTATTGACAAAAGAATTTCAAAAAATAGTAGACTTAAACTTCAATAAATTTTATACATTTCATCAGTTTACATCATATTTAATTTCAAAATCCAAATGACACTTTTATGGCGACAACATTGAACAGTTATTGTTGTGTTAGCCTTTTCCTTTGTAAAAGTGTGACACAAGTTTGTACTTTTACCCATTCATCATCCATCTTTTCACACTAGATATGGTCACTATGAGTTCATAGTGGTACCTTTTGGTCTCACTAACACTCTATCATTTTTTATGAGTTTGATGAACAGGGTTTTTAGGACACATCTCGATAGATTTGTGCTTGTATTCTTGGATGACATATTGATTTTCTCGAGGTCAGTAGAGGAGCATGAACAACATATGAGACATGTGTTATAGTGTTTGCGAGATAATCATGTGTACGCCAATGTGGCAAAGTGTGATTTCATCCTGTCAGAGGTGGGATATCTCGGACATGTCATTTCAGGAGAGGGCATTGTAGTGGATCCTTCTAAGATCCATGCTATTATGGACTGGCCAACACCCACTAATGTAGGAGAGGTCTGGAATTTAATGGGTCTAGCAGCATATCATCATAGATTTGTGTAGGATTTTTTGAGGATTTCTCATCCCATCACTTCTCTTCAGAGCTAAGGGAAGAAATTTGTATGGTCAAATCAGTGTTAGAAATTTTAGGATTCTTAAAGAGCATCTGACTAGTGCACCTATTCTTACAATACTAGATCCTATAGGTGATTTTTTGGTGTGCACAAATGCATCCTTGGAGGGTCTCAGAGTGGTCCTTATGTAAGATGGCATAGTGATATTATATGAGTCACACAAACTTAAATATCATGAGTTCAATTACCCTACTCATGATTTAGAGCTTACAATTGTGATTCATTCTTTGGTTCGTTGGAGGCACTTTCTCCTTGGGCATCAATTCGAGCTACACAATGATCACCATAGCTTGTAGTACATTTTCACATAGTTGAATTTGACTACTAGGCAGCAGTGCTAGATAGAGTTCTTATATGAGTATGATTTTGAGGTGAAGTACATCCAGGGTAAGGAGAATGTGGTAGCAGATGCCTCAAGTTGTAGGAGGCATGAGGTTTTAGTGGTGTCTCTTAGTGTTCATTTGAGGAGCAAGATTCTTAGTGCTCTTCCTTCAGATAGTTGGTATCTGGAGGCCAATGCAGAGATTGCATCAGGGAGATGTTTGGATGGCATATATTGATGATATGATGAATGAATAAGGATCCAGTCAACTACTCAGAGGGGGGGGTGAATCAGTAGATAGAAAAATTTATACACTTTCACCAAACTCAAAATAAACCTCTCAAGACAGACACTAAATTGACTGGTTTCAACAAAGAACTTAAAATGCAATAATACAGACAAGATAAACCGGTTGACTGTTATAATAGATTAACAGTAAAACAACTTGAAACTTACAAAACCTTTTATCTTGACCATCCAAATACTTTACTGACATGAGTTAAAACATATTTCAGTTTGTTGTCGGTTGTCATAACATATCAAAGTGGATTTAGTAGTTAAGCAATTCAACAATAACATAACCATAAAAGCATTCACCACTTGGCACAATATTTTTGACATGGAAACCCAAATGGGAAAAACCACACTAGGGATGAATACCCACAAGTATTTTGAACTCTTCTGAAGTTCACCCTATTAGAAGCCTAACCTATTAAAACTTTACAAAAAGTCCTCTTAAGAATAGATACTGTTAGGGACCACCCGGTTAAGAGATTGCCTATATTGCCCTATTAAAAGAAATAACCTGTTAGGAGTAAGCTCGGTAGAGGGTTTAGAATCCAAGCTAATGGATCACCTGGTTAGAGGATTTGAATAAAAAATCTTGTTACAGCTTACCCGGTTAGGGGATTTAACTATTGTAATTGTTAGAAAACAACAGGGGTTTGTTGATCTATTTGAATAGCACTACACTTGCTTGTTCATATCCTTTTCATTCTCCTATCTGCCATTACACATACTGCAGATAAATTATCAAGTTCAGTAACCACTCTCTCACTCTCAACTACAAGTTTGCCAATACTCAAACAAACCAACTCATCGACCTTATCAACAAATTATCAGGTTTGTAACACATCACAAACCGAAAAATCTCATAAAGATTACAAACAAATCGGTTCAAGTATGACTGTTTGATTTCATAGAAAATAACATAGAAATCAATGCACATCACTCAAGATATCCTTGACCGCTCCTTGATCACCGCTTCATCGAACTCTACAACTCATCACATAGTTTGCATTACATGCAATGAACTTTCTCATTCCCAAGACAAAAATCATTGTCTCTATGCACCAAGAAACATTTAAAACATTCTTCATTCAACATGCATATGTGTCATGATCTTTGTTGTTCACCATTTGATCATAGTCTGCTTCAACTCCATTAGTTAGGGTTTGGACTTCTTCAACAGGTAGAGTTACCGGTTCAACACTCCATAACATAAGTAATACCAATTTCCAATACAAACTATCCTACCGGTTGCATTACCCTTTGCTATCTCTTCTTACCATCTCTTCTTACCGGTTCAAGATAACATTAACAAAAACATTACATCATAACATCATAACTTGACATCAATCATAACATCATAACTTGACATCAATCATAACCAATTAATTGACATCAATGACAACATAACATATCATTAATGCAATCTTCAAGCAAATGCCTACAATCTCCCTCTTTGGCATTGATGGCAATATAAATACCAAAACCCTTGATTGTGATGATGTGTATAGGAATCCTGGTTTACATTTTACCACAATCATACAATACTCCTCATAGTCTTATAGTTCTTCCCCTTTGACAGCAATGTTAAAGTGAAAGTAAAACATGCAATGTCAAACTTCATTGTTTAGCATCATCAACCTGCAACTTGATGCTCCCCCTATGGAATAGCTTCCACTCTACACCAATCCAGTTATAAAATTTTGCAAGTAGCTTCGAGACTGATATATTTATACATCATCCTCATTTGACCTCATGAAGGGGTACAACCCCTAGTTGACCTCTAAGATACTCAAAAGTAGACTTAGGCAAAGGTTTAGTAAATATATCTGCAAGTTGTTCCTTGGTAGAAACATGCTCCAATATCACATCTTTACTCTGCACTTTTTCTCTCAAGAGTGATACTTCAATTCAATATGATTGGTCCTAGCATGCATCACCGCATTCTTTAAGATATTTATGGCACTGGTGTTGTCGCATAAGATCTTTACCAGTTTAGAAAACTTCATCTTGAATCCCTCCCAAATGTGTTTCATCCAGATAGCCTGGGTACAGTTCATATAAGTTGCAACATACTTAGCTTCAACAGTAGACTAAGATATGCAACTCTGCTTCTTGCTACTCCAAGATACAAGCCTTCCTCCAAAAAAGAAAGCTCCACCGGTTATGCTTTTTCTATCATCAACATTGTTTGCCCAATCTAATTTTGTATACACCTTCAAATCAAAGTTACCTGCATATGGATACCATAAACCATAGTCAATAGTACCTTTCAAATATCTGAATATTCTCTTGGTTGCTATCAGGTGTGTTTCTTTCAGATTCGTCTGAAATCTTGCAACTAGACCAATTGCATGAGCTATATCCGGTCTACTATGAACAACATAGTGCAACTTCCCTATCATTGACCTGTAGTCATTTTCATCAATAGATTTGGCTTCATCTTCCTTAGACAGTTTACAACCTGTAACCATTGGTGTCCCAACTGGTTTACAGTCACTCATACCAAATGTCTTTAACACCTCTTTCACATAATTAGATTGTGTAATAAAAATACCACTCTTCATCTGCTGAATTTGCAAGCCTATGAAATTTTTTATCTCCCACAAGAGACATTTCAAACTCATTTTTCATTTCATTTGCAAAGTCATTGCTCATGTCATCATTTCCTCCAAATATGATATCATCTACAAACAGTTCACTCACTAGTATCTTATCTCCTACATATTTGAGATAAATGTTGTTGTCTTTACTGGTTTGAAAACCTATCTTCATCAAGTGTGAATGTAGCCTCTCATACCATGCTCTCGGTTCTTTCTTTAAACCATATAGTAATTTGTACAGTTTACAAACCATATCTTTATCATCAATGAAAGGACAACCATCTCACTGCTCAATGTATACTTCTTCTTCAAGTATTCCATTTACAAATTTTGACTTCGCATCCATCTAATATACTTTGAATCCCTTATGTGCTGCAAAAGTAAGTAAAGTCCTGACACCTTCAAGTCTAGCAATTGGTGTAAAAGTATCATCATAATCTTCTCCTTCTTCCTATGCATAACCTTTGCGAACCAATCTATCCTTATTTTGGGCTACTACTCCATCTTCATTTAGTTTGTTCCTGAATACCCATTTAGTACCTATCACATTCTTATTTACCAGTTTGGGTACTAGGGTCCATGTGTTGTTCTTCTCAATTTGATCAAGCTCCTCCTCCATAGCTTTGATCCAATGATCATCTCCAAATTCTTCCTTAGCAGTTCTAGGGTGGAAATCATACAAGAATTCTCTCTAATTTTTCTTCTGGTTAGCACTCCAACATCTTTATCTCCAATAATCTGGTAAGGATTATGATTAAGTCTCACATACCTCAGAATAAAACGATCATTATCTTCAAGTTCTTCTTCATTATCATCATCAGATTCTGATTCTACCTCTTCCGACTGAACTGGCACAACAACATTCTCTTTACCAGTTTCAGGTTTCACCGGTTCTAGCTCCAAAAAGATAATGCAAGGATCTTCTTCCTTTTTCTCCTTACTAGTTTCCCTTGAGACTTTAGGATTCTCATCCACTCAAACATCAACACTTTCAATGATTCTCTGAGTTTGGTTGTTGTAACATTTATAGGCCTTACTCTTGGCGAAGTAACCAAGAAATATACCTTCATCACTCGTAGCCTCAAATTTGCTGACATAGTCACCTCTCTTAATAAAACATTTACTACCAAATATCTTAAAATAATTGACATTAGGTGATCTACCATACCATTATTCATAAGGAGTCTTGTCCTTACCTCTTTTTACCAATATCTAGTTCATAGTGTAGACAACTATACTGATAGCTTCTCTCCATAAATTATTTGCTACACCTCCTTGAATCAACATTGTTCTAGAAACTTCAACAACTAACCTGTTGTTCCTCTCTACAATACCCAACTATTGTGGTGTCCTCGATGTAGAAAGCTGCCTTTTGATGCCATTTTCTTCACAATACCTAGTGAATTCCTCATAAGTAAATTCACCGCCTTGATCTGTCCTGAAACACTTTATCTTCATACCACTTTCCTTGTCCGCTATGACCTTGAATGCCTTGAAATTACCAAGATCTTCTGAATTATCTTTTAGAAATGTGACCCACATCATCCTTGAATAATCATCAGTGAAGATCATAAAATATTTATCACCTTGAATAGTTTTAGTCCTTATGGGTCCACAAAGATCTATATGAACCAGATCTAACAAGTGTTCTTTTGAAAGAGACTTGCTCTTGTAAGTTGAGGTTGTCATCTTTCCTAACTGACATTCCTTACACAAAACATTAACTGATTTGTCCAACTGAGGTAATCCTCTCACTGACTTGGACTTACTCACTTTGACAATGTTATCAAAGTTTATATGACAAAATCTCCTATGTCAAAGCCAACTATCATCTATCTTAGCAATTAAAAAGTTGTTGACTTTAGGATTCAGGTGAAACAGGTTACCTTTAGTCTTCTTTCTGGTTGCAATTAGTTCACCTTTTCTACAAAAGATTTTGCACATACCATCCTTAAACTCCAATGGATAACCTTTGTCATTGAGTTGTGCAACACTCAAAAGGTTGTTCTTTAATCCTTCAACCCAATAGACATCATTTACACTACTCTTTCTAGGAAGAGAAATAGTTCCCTTATCTTTTACCATGCAGGGTGAGTCGTTACCGAATCTCACAACTCCTCCATCAAATTCCTTCAAGGAAAGAAATTTTCTCCAGTCACCGATCATGTGGTGTGAAACCACTATCATTGATCCAATCATCAAAACTATCCATGCAAGAAACTAATGCCTTATGATCAGATGTCTCCTTTCTGATGGCAACAAAGACAATATCTTCATTAACATCACCCTCATATTCCTCATCAATGATACCACCATCAACTGCAATAAGACAATCTCTTTTGCCTTTGCCTTTATACTTCTTGAACTTCTCACACTTATGCTCATAATCACCATTAGGAAAATTAGTTGCAATGTGTCCAATCTTGTTACAAGAAAATCATTTCAAAGGTAGTTTGCCTCTATACTTACTGGTACTTCTTGTCAACCACTTAGCCAACAATGCTTCAAGCTCAACTAGACTATTTTCATCATCAACATATTTGTTGGATCTAGATTCAAAATTGTGACTGACATCTCTACTTTTCCTCATAGATGGGTTAGAAATAGAAGCTCTAAATGCAGAATCAGATTTCTGAGAACTACCATCTTAACCATTTGATTTAAAAGCAGTAAGCTTACCAATGATGGAATCCAGAGTTACCTTAGTTTTATCAATTGATTTTAGCTCCTGAATGGCTGCAACTCAGATAGCGTAGACTGGTAGCAGGGTTCTCAACACCTTACTAATCACTATGGCATCTTCAACTTTACCACCAACACTCTTGATCTCACTGACTATCTCTTTTATCCTCTGACCATACTGTTGGATATTTTTACCTTCAGCCATCTGCATGCCATCAAATTTTCCTCTTAGACTTTCTTCTGTGACAATCTTCACATACTCATCACCGTTGTAGATTTCTTCAAGTTTCTTCCATACCTCATAAGTAGTCTCTAGACCATGGACATCAACATATTATTCATTAGACAAAGAACTGATAATAGCCTCTAGTGCTTGATTGTTTTCTTTTTGCTCTTTATTTTGATCATCAGTCATAGTCCCACTAGGTGCAACATATTGAGTAACAACATGTTCCCAGTATTGACTTCCAAGGCTTCTGATCTAAATTTTAATTCTATCACTCCATATCTTGTAGTTCTCTCTGTTAAACTTCGGACCTTACTTCTTCATCATGATCTACAAGATCTTTACCTCAAGTTGTAAGGCTTAGACCTTAGAGGACTTGAAAAGCTTTGATACCAATTGATGGTATGATGAAAGAATAGGGATCTAGTCAACTACTGAGAAGAGGGGGTGACTCAATAGATAGAAAAATTTATACTCTTTCAACAAACTCAGATCAACCTCTCAAGATAGACACTAAGCTGACTGGTTTCAACATAGAACTTCAAATGCAATAATACAGACAAGATAAACTGGTTGACTGTTATAACAGATTAATAGTAAAACAACTTGAAACTTACAAAACCTTTTATCTTGACCATCCAAATACTTTACTGACATAAGCTAAAACATATTTCAGTTTTTTGATGGTTATCATAACATATCAAAGTGGATTTAGCAGTTAAGCAATTCAACAATAAACATAACCACAAAAGCATTCACCACTTGACACAATATTTTTGACGTGGAAACCTAAATGGTAAAAACCATGCTAGGGATGAATACCTACAAGTATTCTGAACTCTTCTGAAGTTCACCCTACTAGGAGCCTAACCTATTAAATTTACAAAATGTCCTGTTAAGAACAGATCTTGTTAGGAACCACCCAGTTAAGGGATTGACTATAATGCCCTATTAAAAGTAATACCTTGTTAGGAGTAACCTTAGTAGAGGGTTTAGAATCCAAGATAATGGATCACCTGGTTACAGGATTTGAATAAAGAAGCTTGTTAGAGCTTACCCAGTTAGGGGATTTAACTATTGTAATTGTTAGAAAACAACAGGGGTTTGCTGATCTGTTTGAATAGCACTACACTTGATTTTTGAGATCCTTTTCATGCTCCTATCTGCCATTACACATACCACGAATACATTATAAACTTCGGAAAGAACTCTCTCACTCTCAACTACAAGTTTGCCAATACTCAAGAAAAACAACTCATCGACCTTATAAAAAAATCATCAAGTCGGTAACACATCACAAACCTAAACATCTCATAGAGATTACAAACAAATCAGTTCAAGTATGACCATTGGATTACATAGAAAATAACATAGAAATCAATACACATCATTCAAGATATCCTTGATCACTCCTTGATCACTACTTCATCGAACTCTATAACTCATCACGTGGTTTGCATTACATACAATGAACTTGCTCATTCCCAAGGCAAAAACCATTTTCTCTACATGCCAAGAAACATTTAAAATATTCTTCAACAACATGCATACGTGTCATGATACTTTTTGTTCAGCATTTGATCATAATCTACTTCAACTCTATCACTTAGGGTTTGGACTTCTTCTACAAGTAGGGTTACTGGTTCAACACTCCATAACATAAGTATATCAGTTTCCAATATAAACTCTCCTACTAGTTTCATTACCCTTTGCTAGCTCTTCTTACTAGCTCTTCTTGTCGATTCAAGACAATATTAACAACATCATTACAACATCATAACATCATAACTTGACATCAGTCATAACATAATAACTTGACATCAATCATAACTGGTTAATTGACATCAATGACAACATAACATATCATTAATACAATCTTCAAGAAAATGCCAACAATTATGTTGGTTATTCCTTAGAGTTAGATGGTCTTTTTTCAACATTTCAGATGCATATATGTTCTATTTTCAGATGGTCTTCGAGCCTTGAACTTATCCGAGGCCCATTGTGCACCTTGCTCAGCACATCTAGGTGTCAAGAAGATGCATGCAGATTTGTGATAGTCGTATCATTGGATAGGTATGAGGAGAGACATAGCTGATTATGTGGCATATTTCCTAGAGTGTCAGCGCGTGAAGGAAGAGCACCAACATCCAGTAAGTTTGTTGTAGTTGAACCTGGTTCCAAGGTGGAAATGGGATATTATATCCATAGATTTCATTTTTGGTTTTCTTATGTCTTCGCGTTGGCATGATGCTATTATGGTCACCATTGATAGGTTGACCAAGGTGGCACATTTCTTACAGATCAGATCATCCTACATAGTAGTGTCAGTGTCTCATATCTTCATGGAGAAGATTGTGAGGTTGCATGGTATTCCTCAACGGATCATTTCAGATCATGATCTAGTGTTCACCTCAGCATTGTGGATGGCTCTTCAGCATGATTTGGGAGCACAACTGAACTTTAGTTCAACATATCATCCAGAGATAGATGGTCAGACAAAGAGAATGAATCAGGTGTTGGAGTATATGTTGAGGATGTACGTCATGGATCGACAGTCTATATGCGAGGAGAACATTCATTTAGTAGAGTTTGCCTATAATAATGGGTATCATAGTTCAATTGGCATGTCTCCTTTCCAGGGATTATATGATAGGCCTTGTCGTACACCCTTGAGTTGGGATAGATTGGAGGATAGAGTACTACTTGGTTCAGAGATGTTGTAGGACATGGAGTATCAAGTGATGCATATCAGAGAGCATTTTACAGCAGCACAAGATAGACAAAAGAAATATGCAGATGCTCACCATGTGGATAGACAATTTGCAATTGGGGATAAGGTGTTTTTGAGAGTGCATCTGCAAAAGAGTCTGATTCGTTATGGAAAAGGCTCTAAGTTGGCACGTTTATTTGTAGGACCTTTTGGGATTTTGGAGCAGATTGGTCCTATAGCATATCATCTTGCCTTGCTGCCCAGCTTGTCCTATATTTCATTTGTCTGTTTTGAGGCTCTATCATCCTGTTATATCGCATGTTTTGGATTAGCATTCATTGTAGGTTGAGGATGGACAACTTTCTCTGGAGCCTGTGTGCATTCTTCATCATCGATGACAGACCCTGAGGGGTCGACGCATGGAGAAGGTAAGGGTCCAATGGGACCCAAGTGATGATTCTTCAGCGACATGGAAGGATCCAACATGGATGAGAGAGTTGTACTCCTATTTGTTCTCAAGCTTCCAGGAGTAAGCCTAGGCAAAGGTGGGGAGGATGTAGTGTCCCTCCTAGATTTAAATTTTGATTCATGATTCGATAGACTTCTGCAGACTTATGGTGATATTTTGATGATGATTATGGCTTTATTCTTATGCAGTAGACATTTATGATGCTATATGGACATATGATATATTGATGACTTTTGATGATCTATGTAATGGGTGACATGTTATGATTACTTGATGGATAATATTTCTTGATAGGCATATGTATTCAAGATTCTTATGTGATTCATATGATTTCATGATATATGATGATGATTTTACTAGATGTGTTTGTATTGGGTGACTGTCTTCATGAAGGAACGATGCCTTATCACTCATTGCGAGCATGATAAGGTGTTGTGATTCTCTTTCACTTGCCTTCTACTATGATGTTATATATATATGCTATGTTGTGTTTATCGGTGGGTGTAGGATTGCAGGTACCATACATCAACTCCACCTGGTCTCATACGTTTGAGCATGTCCTAATCCCAATGGCAGTTGTTGGAGATGACTTGGTTTTCCCTCACCTACTCATGGTCTATTATGTTCACCTTGTCATTCTTGTCAGGTATAAGTGTTGTCCAGTCTTGGGTCGGTATCTAGTTCTACCTATGTGTGGTGGGTCATGTGGGTGTGTATGATTTAGTATGGATTGGATTAATTATCCTATGGTTGGATAATGTTTATTTAATTAACAAATTAATGTTTATTAAATTAATTAATTAATGTTGTGTAATAAAGATAATTAATTAATACATATTTGATTTATTATTATTGAATTAATTTATATTTGATTTATTAAATAATTGTTTTTGTTTGAATTTAATTGATTGTTATTTATTGATCTATCGGTTACTGCTTCATTTAATTATTTTTTATCCTTTGGTGTATTAATGATTGATTAATTTTTATTTATTTAAGATATTGTTATAAAGTTGATTTTATTATTAATAATAATAAAGGTATAAGCCTATTTCTTTTCTTACACTCCTAAAATAATAATAATATCATTATTATTGCTTTTACTATGTAGGGAAATCTAAAAAATAAAATAGATTTTTTTTTTCACCTACCCTCTTATTTGATTGGGTGAAATTGAAATTGTTGGTAGGAAATATATTAGATATTCTAGCTTGGAACTGTACAAGGTAGGTAGGAAATATTATTTTTTGAATTTATTTGACTGATCATTAGTTTTTACTGAAGACCTTTTTATTTGGCTTCCTGTAGTTGTTTGGGGGTTACTAGCAAGAACTATTTTGGATTTTGGTTTCATGTTTTTGATTTGGATTGAAGATTTTGGAGTGGTTTTGGATTCAGCATTTCTTCCTCTTCGATTCAACTCTTTTCGATTACGATTTGGAGGTCGGTTGATTTTTTATTTTTACATTCTTATTTACACTGAATGCTTCCTTCCTGTCAAAATCTGTTTGTCGTATGTGAAACTCAAAGATTGTTTGGGGATTAGTTTATTTTGGTTTTATAAGGGAATGGTTAGATTTGTAGGGAAAGATAGATTCTCTTTTGTGAATCATTATTGTGAACCTTCTGTGTGAAATTCTTCTCAGTATGTTTTTCGGAAATGTTAAACTATTAAAATGTAAAATGGATTTCATGCATTTGAATGTTATTGTTATCGTATTTTTTAAGAGATTTTCATGGTGGTTTTCAATATCTATTTGTGTATTGTTCTCTTGTGCACTCCTAGTTGAGATAGGAGTTGTTTTATCTAATTTGAATGTGTTGGTTGCATTATAAGACCTCCTAAAGCTCATAGTGAAGTGGCCATGTCATGTTTAGGTATTTTTAATCTTTTTGTTGGAGCATTGGAAGGTTTGGAAATGTTTTGGTTCAGTTCTTTTGGCTTATGCAGAGATTAGGTGCTCTCCTTTGCTCTTTGAATCTAAAATGTAGTTTTAGCCAAAAACCTTACCCACTGAGTTGCAAACTCTTTCCTAAGAGTTGCATTTTATGATTAATCCATGTGTACACCCCTTCTAATGCTTATGCAACCTCTTGGTCATGCCCTTGGGGTAATTTTTTCCTTCTGAGTCGATCTGGGTAGTTACTTTATCCTTAGGAACCCTCAAACTTTTGATTTTGCATACTTTACTAGAAATGCCACCAAACCAACCAAAAATGCCACCATACTAACCAAGAATTCCACCATATCTACTGGGAACACTTCTATGCATACCAAAAATGCCATTACTGAGACCCAGAGAGCTCACAAATTGACTAGGAGAGCTAACCTACAGACTGAGAGAGCTAACCTATGGACCCAAAACGATGACCAATGGACTAGAAATGTTATGCAATGAACCATAAACACTATAATAGGTACAAAAAATGCTACCCTAAAAACCAAGAACACCGCTGTGCATACCAAGAGAGCTAAATTGGTCCAAAATGCCCAGAAAGGTCAATTTTGGTGTTGTAAAGCCCTAGTTTGGATTGTGTGATGTTTTCATAGGCATGTGAAGTTTGTGTTGAGTAATTTTAATTGGTTCATGATATTATATGACATTTCATGATGTTTTTTTTGTTTCGGTATGTGGGATCATGCGCTACTATTAAGGAGTTTCCTTATGCAAAAGTTGCTCCAGTAAGAGGTTCTTGCCTTGCTGTTTGAGGATTGTTTCTATGACTCCAGTGGGATGTTTTGTACATCGTTGTTGAGTATTTGCAGTAGTTTATGATGTGCTTATGTTTCATGTTATTTCATTGGGACTATGCCTATGAGGTATTTGTGAAGGTTGTATGCT
This sequence comes from Cryptomeria japonica, assembly GCF_030272615.1. NCBI lineage: Eukaryota > Viridiplantae > Streptophyta > Pinopsida > Cupressales > Cupressaceae > Cryptomeria > Cryptomeria japonica. The sequence continues at coordinate 163,051,484 of NC_081406.1, forward strand.
TGTAATGGTTCATATGTATTCTTTATATGCACTATGTGTTCAGTGATGTTATATGATCTTGAAGACCTCTTTGTGAGTATTCTTTCATGTATTGTGATGTCATGTTATGTGTTACCCTATGGCTTGGCATATTATTAGGGTGAGTTGGCTTCCTTGTGATGACTGGGGTCACGTGAGTTAGGTTGCTTGACACCTAGACCGCCAGGGCACAATGAGAGTTTTCTTATTTGTAATTCAATGATAACTAGTAATAATTGATTGGGTTTGAGTTTCACCTAATAAGATAATTCTATATGGTTGGACCATATGAGATGGAAAGATAATCTCCCCTGTACTCACATAGATTTATATGGCTACACATATTTGTTAAGGCACTGTTTTCACCCTTATTTTGTGAGGGTAGCTTGTATGACTATTGGGTAAAAGTACAAAGCTGTGTCACACTTTTATAAATGAAATGGTCAATGTTGATTCAAATTTTAAAGTAAATCAATAGAAATTGAAATATATGTTTTGAATTTTGAAATGATGTAAACTAATAAAATTTATATTTTTTTGTCTATTTTTTATGTTTGTAATTATAACAAAATTTTAAAAAATTATTTGAATGTAGTTTTTTATAAAGTAAACACTATAATTTAGTTGTTGATAAAATGTTGAAATTGAAGTTACACAAGCCACCACACTTTAATTAATAAATTTTACTTTTTTTTCATCAATTTTTTTATGTATATTGATAACTTGAAAGTTTAGTGCATGGATATAGTTTTTACTAACTTTTATAAATATATATTTTTCAATAAATTTGAAAGTTGTGTTTGCTGAAATATAACTCTTTCCAATTTCCACTAACTTTTTTCTTAATTATTTATCCAAATTAGAAAAGAATTATATCATCTTGCATAGATTCCTTTCTTTATTGCATCATATTTTTTTCAAAATTTTTAAATAAATTTTAATATTTTTCCTTGACAAGATAATCAACCTTATATTTTAGTACCGATGACCTACTTTCAATAAAAATAAAATATAAAATATAAAAACTAATTAGAATATTAAAAGATATATATTTTGGAAAAATCACTTATAGATCTATAAAAGGGCATTTTGACATTTCAAAAAAATAAATTATTTATAAGAGTAGGAGTTGTTGAAACATCGATTGTTTTTTTGGCAATTAGACCCAAAGTGGTATAAAATATACATTTAGTAGACACTTCCAATTGGAAAAGTTGTGGTCCATATATAACTTAGTAGCTATAATGATTCTATATAGACCATATGTTTGACTAAAATTAATACTTAGTTAGAATTACTTAAATTCACTTGTGTTGATAAGTTAGCCTGAAACATGGCACAGTTTTGTGCTTTTACCCTATTAGGAGTATGATTTGCTCTTCTTTGTGAGGATAGCATACATGTCTACTATGGGTGCATAATTACCTTCTTTGTGAGGCTAGCAAGTAGAAGTGTGACTAGTAAGGATGGCCATATTCCCTTCTATATGAGGATAGCGTGTGATGACACTTCATTCCTACATGTGACCATGTCCATATGCCATGATTTTATTGTATGCCTCTGGAAGAGTCTATTGTTGATTTTAGCCTTGTGAAGTTATGTGATCATTGTTGTGTTGAGTTAGTTATGTGCAATGTTGATTGCCATAGGTGTCATCCTAGGTCATGAGTCAGTGTTGGAACTCCATGTCATCTCCTAGCATGGGGGGTGGCTCCTATTTGGTTCCACATGGTCGGATGGTTTGATGTCTTCTCTCATTGGGTTTTTCTTCATTGGAGTTGCATGTGTGGATGTGGATTCTATTTCTCTTCATTATGTGAGAAGACTTGTAGCTAGTTCCATGTATTGTATTACTCATGTATTCATGATGGCATTGTATTAAGGAAAGGATCATGTACCTTGTAAAAGTGAATCTATGTAATGTGACATTGTAAGACTAGAAATTGTATGTAATAAATATGATACTCTTGGAAGTGACATGAGTTGTCCTATTGTATGTTTAAATAAGGTTGATGTATGATTCTTAGATGGAACATGTATTTGATTAGATATCATGGATGTATGTTAATGTAATTGTATATGAAAGTAATCCTAATGTTATGCTTAAGATTCCTAGACCTAAGGTAGCCTTAATGGAAATAATGATTGTTTATGGAATTAGTAACATGATGTTAGGAAGGATATGAGTTAGATTTATGATGATAGAATGGATGCATTATATGGATTTAGAGACATATGGTATTGGTGCTTAAAATGAACCTAGACTATAGGATGCTACTCTTAAGTAGTGATATTGAGATACCCTAGAGGAAAGATGATATGATATGTTATTCCACTTGCGTAAATTGTGTTATGATGTGTTGTGTAATGTGGTAATTAAAAATAAGATGCAATTTGTAATGATGCATTTAGTAGATGATGTATATGATATGCATTAGATGGATGTTATAGACATATGTGTTGTTTAGTAGATGTGTTTTAAATTTTTTTATCTCTATTTATCATTAGATTTAATGGTATTTCTCTAAGGTATTTTGGCGGGTATTACAAACTATGAATAACTTTTCTAGCTACTTAAAAAGCTTTCTCGAAGACTTCACTCAATGACTTTCATCTGTGATACCATTGTTGGGAAGACGCAATGAGAAACAAAGAATAAAGAGAAACATGAAACAGGTAAAAATGTAACAAACTAAAAATATTATATTTTATATCACACAAAACTCTGAATTCGCATAACCAAAATACAGAATTGAAAACAATATTTGACTGCACATATTTATAAACAGAGCTACTTCTTTTTCTTCTCCTCCATAGAGATTGAAAATAGACACCCCTATTGTGATTCATCAATCTCATACACTCACAAAAAAATACCCCTGCTCACCGTATTTGCCTAGCAAAAAGGAAGGCAAAAAAAACACTAAATTACATTCAATATGCATTTAAAGCTTCAACGCATGAGGATCAAAATTAGTATATTTTGCAGTCCAAATTTCATTTCTATCTGTCGTGTCTGCAGCAAATGGAAATATTGAAAATTTAAATAAATGAAATCATGGACATAGACAGTTGACCACAAGAGAAACAGAATAGATACGGAGGGGAATAATGTTGGTAGCTGTGATTAACTCCAACACACTTGTCATCTAAATAAAGATTTAATTTAATACAATTTGTCATTTGCAATGATATCTACAGTTATATAATCTTTTGATCTTCCTTTGAAGATATCATTGTAACTTAACTTTGATACCCATGATTAAAATTGAAGAGCCTGAGTAGATTTGTTCCATTGTAAAATTTATGGATTCAAATATTTTAATTAGATATTATATGTAAAAAGATAATTAAATATGAAAATGTTTTGAGATGTGCGATTAAATTATATTTTAATTTTTACCAGTCCAGGCTATTGATGATATCTTTCTCCTAGCTGTATGATTGAACATAATTAGACATAATATCAACATAATAATGTTAGATCTAAACTGACATGTAAATAAGTAACAAGATTTATGCACGAGAAAGGATCTACGTTGGCTTAACTCAGTTAGCCAACTCGAAAGATGGCATGCCTGTTTGGCAACTTGTCCTCATACTTCTGCAAATCTCTACACGGCAGCACCATACGTGCATTCATAAATGTTGGTGTATTGCAGTATAAATGGTGTGATTATGTAAGAAGTTGATCAAGTGAGTTAACATATATCTTTAATGGAGATTCATTCTATGGAATGTTTTCTTTCCATCCATTCCCCTCAACTGATGAACTGACGGTAAGCCTTTTTTCTGAGTTTTTTGTTCAATTGCGTTTTATTATTTTTGAATATAGTGTAATATAAAAAATATCAATGGATTATGATTAATGAGTGAGCAATTTTACCTTCCTCTCCCCTAACCTTATCTGTGCTCAATTCCTTTATTGGATTACTTCGTCCTTTATCTTTACAAGTTGTTACCTTCTGGTTTAATTTTGTGGGTATGTAAGTAGTTGTGTGGATTTTTATTTATAGGTGCGTATTTAAATTACTAGGATCACTTTGTAATTGTTTATTAGGTTATTTGCAGTAACATCATTTTGTCACTTTACTTTGGCTTTTGCTATCTAAGATGCTTATAATATTAATATATGTCAACTAATAATATTTCATCTTTTTCATCATTCTCAATAATGCATCTATCACAATACTTTCCTTCCCTTTCTTATTTAAAATCTCAAAGTCATATAGCTTAACATCTTCGTGACCCATTTTCGTTCATCTTCAAAAGATAATATTTGATCAAAAAAATATCCTACAATATCATGAAATTTCTTAACTTTGAAGTCTCTCTCCCTTAGATATGGCCTGCATTATTGAATTATAACATTAAAAATAGCTAGTATTTCCTTCTTATAAATGGATTTGGGTTGATTCTTACCCTTTATTTGATGACTCTCAAAAGTAATTTCCAACTCTCCTACATGATAACTACTCCTATACCATCACATGAATCATCATCTTCCATAATAAAATCCTTGGTCAAATATAGAGTAGTACACATAGCATCATTGAATCACTTTATTGTTGTATTAGCTAAGTAACTCCACTAGAAGTAATCCTCCTTAAATAGAATTATGAGGGTTACTTCTATATGACCATAGTTTCTCATGAATCTTAAATAGCATCTAGTCAATCCAAGGAAAACCTTCAATATTTGAATAGATTTTGGAATAGGTCATTATATTAAAGCCTTAATTTTTTTATGATCAACCTTTACTCATTTATTTGAAGTTGTGTCCCAATCACTCCACCTCTTTGAGACTAAAATCATACATAGGAAGCATTTAGATAGATGTGGTGATCTTTAACAGATTGTAATCCTTAATCTATGCATGTACTAAATATTCATCCAATATCCTGTTATAAATCAATACATCATGAAAGGACATTAATACAAACTTCCTCAAAAAATTCTTTAAAATGGAGTTCATCAAACTTTGAAATGTAAATAAAGTACATTAGTAGGATGAAATGGCATCATAAAAAACACATATTAATCCTCATGAGTCCTAAATGTTTTCTTGAGAATATTCTCTTCAATAGCATGACCTAAGATATATCTTTAGAAAAAAAGCCCCATTCAAGTCTCATAGTAAATTTTCAATGCTTGGAATAAGAATTTTATCTTTGATGGTGTACATGTTGAGAATTTTGTAGCTTGATCACATACACCTTGAATTTGATCCTTCTTATACACCATCACTATGTGCATGAAGTGAGCACTCTAGCTATGCTTGACAATAGCTTCCTTTAACATCTTATGAACAATACTTTTTTATCATAGATTTATATATGTACTAGTACCTATAAGGCTTATATTGGGTGGTTGGTTCATTAGCATTAGTTGTATGGAATTATCACAATCCATCTTAGAAGGTATTCCTTTAGGCATATCTCAAAAACCAGTAAGTGATGATCGATAATCGCTTGTAGATTTAAATGGATGGGAGCACTTAATCAATAGGCTTCTAATAAATTTTTATTTTTCATGAATCTGTTAGCTCCTTTCTTAAGGAACTTTTGTATTTAATGAGAACTTCCAAATAAGTACCAATTCATTTTTTAATATGAGTACTCATTTTAAAGTTGGTACTCATTCCAAAAATGTTTGCAAACATAACCGTGTTTTCATTTGGTTTTAGGCTTAGAAAAGGCATGGTAATCCAACCCTTAGCCTTCGTCCTAAAAGTAAGACCGTGTTAAAAGCAAGAGAAAGAAATGATTTTAGCAATATGGCTAGTTCAATTTCTTTTTTAGAATTTTCTTCTGAAATTGAAACCCATTATATATGAATCTTTTCTTTTTCATTAATTTCAAGGAAAATATTCCATAAACTTGAAATGTTAGTTTCTCATATTTTTTAAAAACTATTCAATTTTTTAAGTTTATTTTAAGAGTATATATACACCACTAATATATACAAATTTTTAACATAAAGAAAAATAAATAAATGACTCCTCTAGCTCAATTATGCTTTCCAAACGTGAGGGGTTTTAAGAAATAGTAATAAAAACCAATAATTTGTTTTTAAAAAATAGATTTTTAGAAAAAATATTAAAAATATTTACATCAATCTTAAGTCTAATACACATATTTTTTGAAAAGTAATTAGAAAAATACTTCCTTTTTGGGTCAAATTGTGCTTATTAGACACATGCATGGTATGGTCTTAAAAACACGACCTTTTAAAAAGTAACTTTTGTACAAGCCTATACAAAACTAATTTGTAACTTTTGGGTAGTAGAATAAAATACATATTTGAAACTAGACTGAAAATTCTATGTTTTATATTATTTGAATTTTTCTTGAAATATATGTTTACGTGCTTCAAATTTTTAGTCTAACTATGACAAACTTTGACTTTTTGGAAAAACACTTCAACATTTTGGTCAAGAAATGGACCCAACTTCCACTAACCCTCTATCAAGAACACAATTCACAATTTGATAATAAAATAAGTCTCAAAACCTCCCATGTATAGCTTATGTATTCCTAAAATATTGCATAGACCAACTTAAATAATAACATATAAGTTTTAGATTTTTCTAAATAACTAACTAATGATAGTGCACATCTAAGAGTTGAAGTATCCATAAATTGACTACTCATAACCATATGCATACTCTAAGATTAAGAGTGTAGCAAAAGGCCATAACCCCAAATGAAAAGCCTATATACTATTTATCTAAGAATGTAAGGATAGTCATATGAATATTGAAATATAGAAACATTTGCCATACATGGAGAAGATAAACTGAGAGTAAACTAGTATTGCATGTGACCAAAACACTCATCCATGATAGACAAATTATGAGGGAATTTGATAAATAGGTCTAGTGAAATAGCATAGCCAAATCCCACTGTTCTAAGATACCATTAATTGAGAACCATAATAATTAAAATGTGTGGATAAAAATATTTAAAATAAAGAGAAAACTAATGGGGAAAATATTTATTTGGGTTAATGCACAAGAATGTTAATTTGTGGATTTATGTGAATTTGATGCTACATTAGATATTCTTGACATGAATATAATGAGTTTTTTCTCACAAATAAGGGATAACTAGTAGAAAAATGTCAGGCCCAAATTTTCGGGAAAATATTATTGCAAGATTTTATTTTTTTCCCATTTTACCTACTAACAACTCTTTGGGCATCCTATGAAATTTTTTAGGGCAAGAATATATCACAAAATGTGATCTTAGATATTTAAATTATCAAACCCTTAATTAATTAATATGATTCTAAAAGAGGTTAGTTGACTTTATAAACATTCAAATTTAAATCTTCTTCCCTTCATCAAAGTTTTTCTGTCTCCTTCTAGTTCCCTAATTTAGTTATAGCCCTTCTATTTTGTCAAATACTAAAAGTATAAAAAATGAGAGGATATAATCAACTTCATATTATGAATCAGTATGGCTCATTCAAATTAAAATATTCTATTTAGGGGTAGGTTTTTAGTCAAATGTTTAAATTTATAAATTACATATGTAGTCTTAGCCCTCTATTGGATAACTAGATCATCTTCAAATTCCATTTATCATATCTATCTTTATGACCCTCTTAGACATAAATTTATTATGCATTGTATTGTGAAACCACTTAAGATATCTTAATAGATTGTGATGGACATGATCCAACCCATTTTATTCTACCTAATGATTATTATCATAATATTGATATTATCGATATTAAGTTATGGGAATCCATTACTCGACATTAACTATATATCTTAGATTCAAATATGCTTTACTTTTTTCCTTTACATATAAGTAATCTAGTCCATATCAACTTCCTTGTTCCTTTAAATGACTGTTAGTTGTTTACAAATCTTTCAATCATCTCTTATTATCCTAGGTTCTAGGGTTAATTAGTATAGTCCAATACATTAAATTACTAACCTTACCATGATTTCTTGATCATTTAAATTAATGACAAATTCTATTGAGCATTCCATATTTGTTGTCTCGCGTTCCTATAGGCATTTGTTAAGTCCTCCTTGTACCAAATTTATTAAGTTTAAACCTTTGGAGAACTTATTTGAAACCTTCATGAAGTAAATCCCTTCTTACCTAAAAGAGAACTTCTTACATTATTTTTCTATCAAGTTCCCTTGCAATGATTTTCCATACATATAGCTATAATTTTAATAAGAGGAGGGAATTAATTGGATTATCATATACAAGTGCATCTCTCAAATAATTTGTGACATGAGAAAATTTGACCACCGTACTCATCTTGTGAGGAGTGGACATATAGTATGATACAAGGGATATACATATTTTAATTATGATTTAAATTTATTACTGGAGTAGTATGTACATTCACTGATCACTTATAGAATATTTTAATTATTAATTAAAATGAAATTTATTAAATTAGTACTAAGCATCAAATGAAAAGATTATCCATATAGATAATCCCTTTTTCTTTGCATGATCTCAACACAATTTTCTTCCCCTTCCAATTTCATTTAATTCATATGATTAATGCATAATTCTTATATGTTACACCCAATTACAATTGTATTCAAATTCATGAGGTTCACTTGTTCTATTCTCTGCCTTTCTTGTGATTGTGGTAGACTAAACATGAAATAATTCTCATTATAAATTGGAATTGCATTAGCATGTAATGTAAACTGGGTTTCTCTCATTTATTTCTTTTGATGAAGAATACCATGCAGGGAATGCACCCTTGATCCACCCATGATCAAATAATCTTACATAGAAGATTGGAGGAATAATATACTTTCTTTAATGTAGTTACATCACAACAACCTTGGTTATAATATACAATGCAAGGACGATCTTACCGGAGTTTGTGTAACATTAAATAGTGAGAGATTTTATTTCATATGGAATGTATGAGTTAGAAAGTATACCTAACCCTCATATGTATGTTACTTTCAATGAAAATTGTATGCCACCAAGGATTCAACCATAATTTTGTGCATAAATTATTAAGATTTTTTTAGATACACCCATATTGTGTCTTGAAACAGGGTCCAGTTCTTCAAAGTAGTCGGGGATATATGTTGCAACTGGAAAGCATAATTGAAAATGTACCTTATAAAATTCACCTCCAAGGATTTCCCAAGAAATGTAGACCCAATATTTTCAATCATTTGTTGTGATTTATTTTGAGGCAACGTGTGACATGGGTACATGTCTAATACCACAACATATTATTGAATTTCCTTCAGTTATAATCAATGGTTTGAGAGGAATATTGGAAAGGCATTTCCAAACTTATTAACGACCTATTTATCATTTACTGCTTACTGATTTCTACAAGGAGCTTACTGGCATTCAGGAAAGTCAGGTTTCTGGAGGAATGTCTTTGAGTGAAGCCTTGTTAATTTATGACAATTGGTTGGAGGAGAGAGGAGTTAAAAATACCAAATTTTTCATTGTGACCTGGTTTAACGAGTATTTTGAGATAGTTGCATTTAACTGTGGACGCATTGTCAACTCAGGCAACTCATGTTATGTGTAATCTCCCTTTTCAACACAAAATACTCACTTGTTCATTCATAGTGCATTGATGCATTATCAATGATCCATTTATTCTTTCTGCGGCTACCAAAGTAGGTCACCTATGGTTATGTTATTATATTTGTATTTCTTATATGTTTCATTCAAATTTTCTCGATCATCCTCAGGAAAATGTGCTAGTCTCATGGAACAAATCCATAGGATGAGTTTAAAAAAGAATGAGGCATGACATAGCCATACTCTTATACTATATTACCCTCAATTTTTAATATGTTTTTTAAATTCTCTTTTGTAGCTCTGAGATGATCTAAAATTTTCAGAGGTGCTAGAGTAGAATATTGGTTTCCACTACAATGGTCTTGATAGATAGAACAACTGGGTGAGTTATAATACACAAGAACTTAATGGACATCAGTACTATTGGCCATGTGGGATCATGCTACTAAGTCTTGCACCATGGTGGTTTAAAAAGAATTGTAGTGCCGAAAGTTTTCTGAAAATGTTCTTGAGTGAATACCAATTTAATAAAATTATTTCTTATTAAGCTCACAAAAGGCATAGCTCCATTTTAATAGTGCATGTGAAAAAATGCCTTGTTCAAATTTGAAGCAAAATTCTATATGGATAAGTGTATTGCCACATTCTATAATAGGGTTTCACAAAGATTTATAAATATTATTTATTTATTAATATAAAAAATAATTCTCTAAAATTATGAACATATTTAAGGTGACTAGATCTTTATTCAACACAAAAAAATCTTGTACTTTTGTGCATACATTTATGGGAAAATATGCATAAAGCTATATTTGTTTTATGTTATATATAATTATAATAATTATATTCAAATGAAATTTCTACTCCTATTTTTTTTTATGAATATATCGATATGCTTCCCCATAAATATTTTATATCTATATGAAATTTGTATGTATAGACATCAATAAGTGTGCTTGCTCCATATTCAAGTGCCCCAGACATAAACATTAAAATCATTCCTAGCATAAAATTACTATGCAGGTACATTATTAACTTTATCTATCATGGGTATAAACATATATCTGTCTCTATATGTTGAAAATATGTAGCCAAAATTTCTAGATTTATACTTTTATTGCACTTCAAATAAACTTGATTTTATGTTTATATTATCATGTGCTTATAGTATCTGTGTATAAAAATATATATTGTTTGAATAATAATATATAAGGTATTTTACACCGTAATTACTCAAGTATTAAATTATTGTATTTATTTCAAGCTGGAAGGATTGGCTAGTCTAATTATTGTAATTTGAACAAACATGTTCTTTCCTTATTACCAAGTAAGAGTTGATTTCTTTACTTAGCTCAAAATATTACAATTAATGTCCTTTTAATGAAAAACCTCAACAATCAATAACTCCTATATCCCATACAAATATCAAGCCTAATAAATATAACTTGTTTACATGCTATTGGAGGAAAATTGTTCGCCTATCTAAATAAGCTTGAAACTCTTACAATGTTTCTTTTTCCATGATAAAAGGGATACAACCTTTTCCTTTCTATGATTTTTTTTACAACAAACCTTCAAGGGAAATAAAACAATCCATATTTTAACCATGGAATATCAAACTATTCATACTATTTTCCACCCAAATTCAAATAAAAACATCTTATTAGGAACATCTTTCTCTCCATCCTACCATGTAATGTTATCATCAAGCCATAGGTGAATCATAACATACACCCAAGCAAGGAAAACCACCTTTATTACCATGTTTCTCAATAAAATCACAATGCTCAAAATGTAACACTTTCATCCCTTTCAAATGACCCCAATATCTTAACCCAGCATAAATTTTCTTTTCCAGCATAAGGACATAGGATAAAGAATCTTTTCCAAACCAACTAAACATGTAAGGGAATATAAAACTAGTATCTCCATAAGCTATGCATTTTGATCACCATCTCCATATACAAGAACTATGTCCTTTTCCCAACTATTTCTCATCTCCTCTCAAGACTTAACAAGATTTTCTCCAAAAGGATAAGTGGATAACATCCAACTCCTCGTTCACAAATAAAGATAAACAAGGAGTTGCAACATGAAATCCTTGGATGGGAAGGTGTGGAGTGTACTCAAATCCATTAATGAGTGTATTTTCCTCATTAAAGATGGGGACAAGCATTTAGACACCCCCTTAATATTTTTGCTCCCACCATCATCTCAAAACCATCACTCTTAGTTACGAGGAATTTTGAGATGCTAAGTTTTGTCACAAGGGCATATAAATAAATTCCCATGTGGTTGCTACCTAAAAGGTATAGACCCTAATGATCTATTTTTTCACTCTAACCAAGGGAATTAACCAAAAAACTCTCTTTGAAAATCCCATCTAGGTGTCCATCCAAAATTTAAACTTATCTACGGGTTCGCAAACCCTAACCCCACTTACACCTCACAAGACTCAATTAAATTCCCTCATAAACAAAAGAAAATTAGCCGTTACAAATAAAACCTCACAACCTTAGTCTCCCAACACATTAACTCTATTTATTTATAAGCCCAAAACTAATCAAATTTATATCCTCATGAAGAAGTGTTTTCAACTCTCTCAATTTTTTTCCCTTCTCATATCAACATCATTATTTTCCTACATATTAGCAACATGACCATAAGTAGCAATACTATATCACATTAATTACAAGTGGAGTATGCTAAATCAAACTATACAACAATCAATTTATAATTTTAATTTGTACTACAAAAATTACAATTGCATAACACCTTCATGGTAGTGACAATAAATCATAAATGTCAAAATGGAATACAATAATATTGTCATACAATCACCTTATTTATAACCCACAATACATATAATCATTTATTTAAGGAATTTATTTAACAAATTAGGGTTGTTTTAACCATATGCAAGGTGGGGCCTTACAAATAAATCTTTAAATTCATCACCTAACCTCATCATGTCAACCTTACATTAGTGTGTTTTCTTTGTAGTAGTTAATGTTTCTACTACTACGTCATTTGTATTTGAAATCAAGCCTCGAGAAATATCTTAAACTCATAAACAAAGTTACATAATTTCTAGATATTCTCCCACTCTTGGAGCACTGAAATCCAATGGTTTTTGGCAAGGTTGCTATTTACCCAATTCTTAGGATTTCATCATTATTTTTTTTGACCATATAATGGATTGTGATGATATTCTTGTTGGAGAATGTTTCCAAGCTAGGATCATGAATAAAAACACTTCCACACAAAGAGAGAGAGGGTAGATTCACCAAGAAATGATGTATTGAGTTGAGATATCTACAAATGTACAATGTCTTTTCCTAAATAGGGAAGATTCTAGAGAATGGAAAGTAAGGGAAATGCCATGTGTCTCAATAGGATGCTAGGATAAGTATAGTAGGTAAAGTACAACTACCTAATGTAAGTATCTATGAACCTAGGATATATAAAATATAAAATATTAAAATAAAGATGCCTAAGTTGAACATAAGCACCATAAATAGGTAAAACCTATTTACTCCAACAATTCCCCTTAGGTGCAAATTAGGGAGAACAATGCAAAATACAACATGATATGATGATGCAATATGTATTTCAACAAATAGGCCATGATAGGTACCCATGCACAATGGAAATACAACTAATCTCTTAAAAATAAAGAAAAGGATAAACCTCACGGGACAAAACTCATCTATAAAAAGGAGATATGGAAATCATGTAGTGATTAATGGAGGTCTTCACAATGACAACATCCATCACAAAAGTACAATGATACAACCACCCTTCCAATGAAGGGAAAGATAAAAAAAAATTGCCCCCATAATGAAGTATCCTCAAAATCATTGAAGCATGTTAAAAACCAAAAGACATGTTTGTGCTAAGAAGCAATACATCTCCCCTTGGGAAGATGAAAATATAATGGGGCATGTAGAAAAAACTCCATATCCATGATGGAATGAGAAGGATGAAGTCTCACCAATGAGAGCTCTAAAGAAGAGTCAAATGCCTCCAAGAGTGTATCACCATGACCAGGAAGATCTTCAATCAAGGAAGAACCAATAGATGAAGGATACTCAAGAACATCCTCCAAAGTGAAATCTATAAAAAGAAGTGGTACATCCTTGTTGGTGTAATTTATTTCTCATATAATTACTCTTTACTTAAGCTGACTTAGGATAATGTATATATAGTAATTTGCATATGAGACACATTAGGAATTGCATATCTAGGGATATGGTTTTAGGAGAAATTCCACCTTTGGTGGGTGTTCCACCTTTAGTGGAATTATCTACTATTTCTCCTACCTACCCTTGTATCTCATTGAGCCACATGTCATGATTGTGTGGTCTCTCATTCCGTATAGCCCTGGCTTTATAAGAAGGCTCTTTTACATTTTATACATAAATCTAGTTCTTGATCCAGTTAGGCATTTTGCATCTTGCTACGAATATAGTTTATTCTTGTCTATTTTATTCTCTCTTGCTCTTGTGCTATTCATTGGCCTCTAGATCATGGGTTTCTATAGACAAATTCTCCCAATGTATTAGAGTCTATAGGGTGCCATGGATAGTCATTTCAAAAAAAATTGACGCAATTGGAGTTTTGTATTTTGGAGCATTTTATTGTAGGTTAATATTGGAGCTTGTTGGGTCAAATCTAAGGTCACGATTGGATTGAGGAGGTTTGACAAAGTCAAAGTTACCATTTTTCCATTAAAATTTGGCAACAAAGGCCAAATATAGAGTCATATGAAGGTGGAGGTTGTTTAGGTGTCCTAGGAGAGATCTTCAATTTTTGAGCACTTTGACCAAAATCTAGAATTGCTATCGCGCTCAAAAGGCCCAAAAATGTCGCAATCGCCTGCTCATTCGTCAAAATCAGATCTTGTCGCCTTGAGGTGAAACATTTTACCCTCCCCTATCGTACAGACCTCACTATTACATGTCTAATTTTTTAAATATTTAATTTTCTATTTGATAATTTTTTAAGAATTTTTTTTTAAAAATAATATAAAAAGTTATTTTAAACCAAGAGGGGAGGGGGGAATTTTCTTTACAAAAACATTTGAAAGTGTTTTTGGGCACCATATGGTACTTCCTATGAAGACTGGATAGTGGTATCATAGGGCACCACCTGCACAAGCCTCTACGTAGTGGTACCACCTATGGAGGGGTGCATGCAGAACCCTTTTTTTTAATAAAGTTTTTAAAGTTTTTAATAAATAATTGTGTGGGGGAAAAAGTGACACTAAGCAAACATGCCCTAATCTCACTTTCAATCACACACTTGTGGAATACGAAAGAGCCTAGAGGTATCACACAATTGCCTACTTCTTTTTGTGGAAGAGAGAGCCACGGGCTACCTATTAGGATTTCTATTCCTTTGTTGCAAATGATAGATAGAATGATGCAAGTTCAATCCCTAACCCCAAAGTGCAAGTATGAACTAATAACAAGTTTGCAGAATTGAACTTAAACAATGGAAAGCTATAAACACAAGGACAAGACAAGAATGTAAATGCGTACCCGGTGTTAAAATATGAATGAAAATGTTCGGGACGGGGGCACGGGTGCCACTGTCCTGATTCTGCCCCTGAAACTGCTCCTAAAACTGCTGTTTTGCAACCTGAAAAGCTGTCAAAAATGCTGAAACTTGCTGTCTGACAGAAGGACCAGGGCACCCAGCGCCCCTGTCCCAGGGACCAGGGCGCCCAGCACCCCTGTCCTGGTAGGACCAGGGTGCCCCACGCCCCTGTCCTAGCTTTCTGGGCTAGAATTTGGTGTGAAGTTCAGTCTCCGTCTGCTTCCATCGGATCTACAACTTGCGGCGTCGTCCGAATCCCGAAACCTGCACTTATATCTGAAAAGGTGTTTTGGGCGGCTATATAGGGTTTTGCCTTAGTCAAACCCCTGCTTTGGTGATTTCCACCTCCATGAATAGCCAAGTTGTATTGTAAAAGTAGTGTGTATGCAGACCTTGTGTGTGTGCAAGATCCTAAAATGCAAGTAAGCAAACTAGAGCAACCTAGAAAGTAAACCCTAATTGCTTGTAAATGATAATGTAAGTGCTCCAAATCAAGATGCAAAGTGATCTAAAGCATGAATACAAATGATATAATGAGGCTTATGCAAAGACATGAAAACAACATGAAATCATACCCAACCCCAAGGGAGGGGTACAAGCCAATCTTCAGTCGGTGATCCCTTATTGTTCTTCAATGCCTTCAAAGCCCTAAATGGATGAATGAAATTGATAGATGCTTGATGGATGGATGTTGAATGTTGTTGAAGTCTTCAAAGATCTGCTCTTTCGCTACATAGAAGGCCCTTGAAACCAAAAAATCTCTATCCTTTCAAATGAAGAAAGAGAGCTCTTATATATGAAACCCTAGGTCTTAATTTCAACTTTTGGCCAACCTAGAGATTGAATATCCCGCCAATTTCTTGGGGTTAAGCTTTATTTTATGATTGGATCATGCTCCTAAAATTTTGGGAAAAATGTTCGGGACCATGTGCACTCCGGGCGCCATGGTCTCGGCAACTTTTCACCAAATTTTCAGGGTCGTCAGATATGATGATTTTAGAGCGAATTCCGAAGTTACAGCTGATTTCGAGATGTTTTGACCCCCAAAATCAAGCCCCCAAGTTCAAAATAGGACCTAATTAGGGTTTTTGATTAAATGATGTATTGGAGGAATAAAATGAAAGGGGCCCACTTTAATGAAAAGGGCCCAACTTTATGATATGGAAGATGATGAAATAGGACCTTGGACCTAATTAATTTAATTAATTAAGTGCTAAAGGGGAAATGCAATGCAAAATGCAAAATATGCCAAGGCGGGTGCTAAACTAGGTGTGAAATTGTACCACCCTAGCAAGTGCGTACAATTTATGACGCTACATTTAGCCCCCACTTTAGCGGTCATATGAACACTACGTGCATATGCAAGCTAAAGTACAGAAAAGTAAACATTATTTGAAAAAGGATATATCCATAAGTTGTCGGACGAAGCCCCCAGCGGTATCTACAGTACACAGTTAGGAACCACAACCTACAAAACCACATGTTAGATCACAAAATCACCTAATGCTTACTAAGGAAGGTGATGAAAATTCGAGGGTAGCTATATGCCCCCCCTATTTCGGCTTGCTAATTTTAGTGAGTTGAAACAGGGTATCATGTTTACCACTTCAAATTGTTAAAGAATATTGATGACAAATGCTCACAAGAAGATTTGATATGAGATCAAAAACTAATGGAGAATCATTTGGTAAGAAAGAGGACTAAATCTCAATTCCAACACAACAAAGAGTGTGAGGATTTGAGAGTTCTCTAACACAAGATGAAGGATGTAAATGGAAACAAAATGCAAAGAGAAGAAAAGAAAGGAAAAAAAGCATGAATACACACATTGGTGATCCATGAGAAGAATAGTGAGAGAGAAAACATGGACTTCTCGCCCCTAGATCTTGTCTAGGTGATCCATGGGAAAAGGACATGGAAAACTAGCCCCTAGAGTCTGTCTAGGTGATCCATGTAAGGGAGGAGAGTGAGAAAGTCTAGCCTTATGCCGCTAGTTCCACTCAACCTCGTGCATGTGTGTGTAAGGGAGGTTAGAAGCACCTCATAGGAGTCTATGCCCGAGTATGCTATAACCTGTATATGTATAATACAAAAGCGTGACATCTCTCTCTAAGAGTCTGTGCTCTGGTTCCGAGAATAATCACCTTGCATAAAATAAAAATGGAGACATCTCGCTCTAAGAGTCTATGCTCTAGTTCCGAGAATGACCCATTGCTCAAAAAGTGTAATTTTTACGTCATAAGAAAAGTAGAACAAGGATACCTACCTTCATCAAAAAAGAAGATACCCCAAAAATGCAACAATGTCATAGATCCAAGCAAGAGAGTTTTGCACTCTTTAAGCAAGGATAAGATAGTTGAAAAGGGATATCTTGTAGTATGTGTAAAGGAGATCCTTAGAGGGGAAGAGATCTTTGTACAAAAGACACCTATCCCTGAGAGGAATTGTCTTAGACAAATATAACATTTTCTATAATAAGACAAAGAAGAGAATAAGAATGCAATACTTCCTTCTTTTGCAAGGTGAAAGTGATTCTTAATGAAGGATGATGCTCTTTTTAACCCAATTGGGAGAGTGAATTCATTATGGATGTATTTTACCAAGTGCAAAAGAGGTTGTAGTTGAGGACTTACACCTCTTGTAAGAGAGAATCCTTGAACAAACAACCACAAATGCATACAAGGAATAACATTCAGTAATAAAGTTCACACCATCCATGAAATAGGAAAAAGTGGATCCTTAGATAAAAATAAGAAAAGATCATTGCCTCCCAAGGATAAGGTCAATGAGAAGGACTTACAAAATCTTCTAGGGAGAAATTTAGACATAAGCAAAATGTACTACATACTCACATGAGTTCATGCAAGCAAGACATTAGTGTATGTAAAATGCTCCTCACAAGAAGTGGGTAGGATAAGAAAGAGAATACACATCTTCTCTCATATCTAGGAAAAGAGGATTCTAAAGAAAAGATGATCAATATTTCCACACTATTACCCCATAGGAACAAGAGATAACATAGAAAAATTAGGCTGTTATGTTGCTTCAAAAATATGATTGCACTTGAAATTGTACCATCATGAATGACAATGAGCCCCCAGTAAATGAGCTACCAATGTCACATAATGATGAGAAACATAATAGCCATTAATGTTATTGAAAGACATGATAGATTGAATGAGGTATTTGAATATGACATGCTGAATGCTGAACTATAAGTGAGATCAAAAACATGTATAAAATGATAAAAATTGAAGAAGGAAAGTTACGAGAAATCTTATAAGAGAGATGAGTGTAATTTATTAGAGCCTTATCCTTGGAGGAAAGGACTTTATGATGAATACGAGATAAAGATTCATAAGTGGATTTAGAAATTTGAGGGGATTCATAAAGAGATTTGTTCATCGCCAAGATTTCCTTATGAGGGGAATGAGAGTTGATAGAAGTAGAAGATGATTTAGTTGAAGTGAGATCATCATCACTACTAAATATAGCATTCACATTGAGAGATGGTCTTTTAGATGCTTTGGTGGGCTTAGAAAGATTATATCCAAGTCCAAATGAATATTCATGCATGTTATGTTCTAAAGGAACTTTAATTCCTTGTTCATTTGCGCCACAACCATTTCCACTATAGCCACTCTTAGCCAAAATATGAAAACCACGACCATAACGATTAGCCATTTCAGAAAGAAAAGGTGGTTTTTTATAAGACAAAGAATCAAATTCTTCAGAATTAGAGGTGTGAGGAGAAGAAGTTTGAGAAGCGGCCACAAAATTATTGCTCATAGGTTCAGGTAAGACTGATTGATCTCTAGTTTCTTCCTTCTTTTTAACTTTAAGCTCTCTAGGAGGAACCCTATACTCACCTACAAAGGTGGGATTGAAATCAAGAGATCCCCAATTGTCTTCTGCGAGAACCTTCTTAGGATCAAAAGCCTTTTCATGTGTATATTCAAGTTGAGGAGAATCTTCTTTAGGAACTTCATACTCATCCAAAGAATTTTGATTATCAGAGGGTCATGATTCATCCATAGGTATCTTGTTTAACGAGTCATCACTAGAAGAGGAAGGCTTAAAAGAACTCCCTTTGGAAGTAGATGTTTGCAAACAAGCTTGAAAATTAGTATCACCTATCAAGGTATATGTCTTATTGTTATAAATAAATTTAACTTGTCTATGCAATGTAGAGGGGACAACTTGCATACTGTGAATCCAAGGTCTCCCTAATAACAAGTTGTATGTTAGATTTCCCGACATAACATGAATAGGAGTAGGCAAAGTAACAGGTCCCACTGTGATGGGTAAGGTGATAATACCTAATGAAGACTTAGCCACATTATCAAAGCCTCGAATGGGATGAGAGTCAGGCTCAATAAGGGATGTATCCACATTCATCTTATGCAATAGATTAATGCTACACACATTAAGGCCAGAACCATTATCTACTAGTGTTCGTCTTATAGCAGTGTCATTTATGATAACCACAAGCATCAAGGGATCATATTGATGTTGAATTTCACTAGTAGGCAACTCATCTTGAGTAAACACAATTTGAGCTTTAGGATTCATCACAGAGTTAACCAAAGACACTATATTACTAGATGTATTAGGTGGAGGAACATTCAAATCTTTCAAGGCATCTTGTAACATTCCATGATGAGCGGAAGAAGTTTGGATCAAATCCCAAAGGGATATCTTAGTAGGGGTAGCTTTAAGTTGTTCTATAAGATCATAGTCCTTACTAAGCCTTTGTGAAATACGAGGAACTTGAGGAAGAATAGGTTGGGAAGGAGGAAGTGAAGTTGGGATAACTAGAGGAGGATTAGGTTGCCTATTATTTCTTGTGTTATAGGTATGAGCAACCGCATGATAACTCTCTCTAGTCAGTTCCTTAGCATACTCATAAGGGCTCTTAGTAGAATAACCTCCTTGCACAGTAATAATAGGTTTCTTAGGAGTGCAAAAAGAATCATTAGCATAACCACCTTGAACCACTAAGATAGGCTTATTTAAAGGTTGAGAATTTTGAGAAGGACAAGCACCTTGGACAGTGAAGAGAGGTTTGTTAGGTGTTTCATTCACATGTATCAAATTGATTGAGGATGGTTTAGAGGAATGAACAAAAGTGTTGGAAGAATTATTGATAGTCTTCTCTTGCACTAAAATCTTATCATGGATTAAATCAATTTTAGGAGAGAGACAAGGGGTAGGCATTGATGTTCTAGTAGGCAGAGTAATACTAGGAAAGGTCATATCATCCTCTATCATCAAAGGATCTACATGGGGAATAAACTCTCTAGGAGAAGGATCAACATTACTCTCTAAAGTCTCACTTTTGAGATGGAGATCTTTGAAAGAGATGTTAACCATCTTGTTTTGAACTAGGGTTTCCTTATGAGTAGAACCAAGTTGAGGAGAGGGAGATGCTTTATTTTTAGAGGGAGAATGATTGAGATTCAAGGAAGGTGAGAAACTATCAAGAGAGTTTTCAATCTTGATTTCATCCCCTTTGGCTAGGGTTCTCTCACAGGGTAAAGAATAATCTACACCTTCTTCTAATGGTTCATCCCAAATAGTGAAGTGGTTGAAAGGAATGCTTGAAGTATTGTCAATTTTGGGAGAGGAGATAACATTGTTTATTAATTCCTCATCCTTAGGAGGGAGAGCATCAATAAATGTGTTAAACTCATCCTCTTTCCTCAAAATATATTCAATATGATCTTTAGGAGAGAGAGAATTAAGGAAATTGCTTATTATTTCATCTTCTTTCTCTAAGGGATGCTTATGGGTAAGACAAACTTTAGGAGAAGGGTAAGCATTTATCATTAATTCATCATCTCTAGTGGGAATTTTGTTGAAAAAGGAAATGCCATCACTAGGAAATGTAGGGATAATGTCATCTTCTTGCACAAAAGGATCCTCATGAAGGGAGTGTTTTTTAGGAGGAACATGAACATATTTCTCCAAAGATTCATGCTTAGGAAGGAGATCTTTGAAAGAAGTGTTCATAACCTCTTGTTGCACTAACATGCCCCCATTGGAAGGAGCCACTTTAGGAGAAAATAAGTCAATGTCCATCAATACCTTTTCACTTAGAGAGGCATCATGTAGGGAAGGTGAAGTAACATTAAGAAAGGTTTTTATGATATCATTCTCTTCCTCTAGGATAGCTAAATAGGAAGGGCACATTTTAGGAGAATTGTCAAGATCGCTCTTAAAGTCTTCATCCTTAGAGCATGGGAGAGTCTCAAAGGGATTGGTAGCAACTCTTTTAGGCACTAAAATTTTGTTATAGATGGGGGGAGGTTCTTTAGCAGAAGGAAAAATTGAAACAAGGGAAGCTAACCCATTATCACATCTATGAAATGAATGCATCATGACAACAATTTGACTCTTTCAAATGATAACACATGCAAAATAGAAGGAAATGTTTAATTTAACCAATACAAGCACTTAGAATGTAGATTTAGAAAATGAAATTTATGATTCAAATGAGTTTCTAAATCAAATTGATCCCAATTAAGCTATCCACAAGTTCAACTTTGAATTGAAAAATTAGGGTTTTAGCAAAAATTTCCTCTAAATTTTTTAATCTTGCAAGAAGTTAAAACTTGTAAATAAAAATTTGATTTTGAAATAGCATAAACACTCAAATTTGAAAACATAAATCAGAATTAGAGAAGATTGGAATTCACATCGGGTTCACCAAAATGTGTGGGGGAAAAAGTGACACTAAGCAAACATGCCCTAATCTCACTTTCAATCACACTTGTGGAATACGAAAGAGCCTAGAGGTATCACACAATTGCCTACTTCTTTTTCTGGAAGAGAGAGCCATGGGCTACCTATTAGGATTTCTATTCCTTTGTTGCAAATGATAGATAGAATGATGCAAGTTCAATCCCTAACCCCAAAGTGCAAGTATGAACTAATAACAAGATTGCAAAATTGAACTTAAACAATGGAAAGTTGTAAACACAAGGACAAGACAAGAATGTAAATGTGTACCCGGTGTTAAAATATGAATGAAAATGTTCGGGACGGGGGCGCGGGCGCCACTGTCTTAATTCTGCCCCTGAAACTGCTCCTAAAACTGCTGTTTTGCAACCTGAAAAGCTATCAAAAATGCTGAAATTTGTTATCTAACAGAAGGACCAGGGCACCCAGCGCCCCTGTCCCAGGGACCAGGGTGCCCAGCGCCCCTGTCCCAGGGACCAGGGTGCCCAGCGCCCCTGTCCCAGGGACCAGGGTGCCCAGCGCCCCTGTCCTGGCAAGACCAGGGTGCCCCACGCCCCTGTCCTAGCTTTCTGGGCTGGAATTTGGTGTGAAGTTCAGTCTCCGTCTGCTTCCGTCGGATCTACAACTTGCGGCGTCGTCTGAATCCCGAAACCTGCACTTATATCTGAAAAGGTGTTTTGGGCGGCTATATAGGGTTTTGCCTTAGTCAAACCCCCACTTTGGTGATTTCCACCTCCACAAATAGCCAAGTTGTATTGTAAAAGTAGTGTGTATGCAGGCCTTGCGTGTGTGCAAGATCCTAAAATGCAAGTAAGCAAACTAGAGCAACCTAGAAAGTAAACCCTAATTGCTTGTAAATGATAATGTAAGTGCTCCAAATCAAGATGCAAAGTGATCTAAAGTATGAATACAAATGATATAATGAGGCTTATGCAAATACATGAAAACAACATGAAATCATACCCAACCCCAAGGGAGGGGTACAAGCCAATCTTCAGTCAGTGATCCCTTATTGTTCTTCAATGCCTTCAAAGCCCTAAATGGATGAATGAAATTGATAGATGCTTGATGGATGGATGTTGAATGTTGTTGAAGTCTTCAAAGATCTGCTCTTCCGCTGCATAGAAGGCCCTTGAAACCAAAAAATCTCTATCCTTTCAAATGAAGAAAGAGAGCTCTTATATATGAAACCCTAGGTCTTAATTTCAACTTTTGGCCCACCTAGAGATTGAATATCTTGCCAATTTCTTGGGGTTAAGCTTTATTTTATGATTGGATCGTGCTCCTAAAATTTTGGGAAAAATGTCCGGGACCATGTGCACTCCGGGCGCCATGGTCCTGGCAACTTTTCACCAAATTTTCAGGGCCGTCAGATATGATGATTTTAGAGCGAATCCCGAAGTTACAGCTGATTTCGAGATGTTTTGACCCCCGAAATCAAGCCCCCAAGTTCAAAATAGGACCTAATTAGGGTTTTTGATTAAATGATGTATTGGAGGAATAAAAATGAAAGGGGCCCACTTTAATGAAAAGGGCCCAACTTTATGATATGGGAGATGATGAAATAGGACCTTAGACCTAATTAATTTAATTAATTAAGTGCTAAAGGGGAAATGCAATGCAAAATGCAAAATGCGCCAAGGCGGGTGCTAAACTAGGTGTGAAATTGTACCACCCTAGCAAGTGCATACAATTTACGATGCTACAATAATTAAAAATTTAAAGTTTTTAATAAAAAGTTTTTTACGTTTTTTTTTAATTATTGTTTTTAAATAAAAAAATTAAATTTTATTGTTTAAAAATAAACAAAAAATAGTTGTTTTTTTGTTAATTATATTTTTTAATAAAGTTTTTACTGAAAAATTAAAAAAGTGTGTATTCCTTTTATGTATTTGTAATAATTGTTTTTGAGAAAACAAAAACAAATCAATTTTTAATAAAGTGTTTTCGTCATGGGTTTTTAATAAGATTTTTTAAGTCTTTAAAAAATAATATTTTTCATAAATAAGCAAAATTAGAAACAATTTTTTTCTTGTCCACCTATCATACCTTTATTACAATGTTCTCCAACTGGAAACCAAGGGGTCCTCCTACATTTTTCTTGGCAATATTCCAATCAGAGGCACCTTCATCTGCATTCTTTTACAAGGCATCTTTTGTAATGCTCGCCAAAATACCCTAGAGAAATATAGCTAACTAACATGCCAGTAGAGATTTTTTTTTTTTTAAAACATCTACTTATGCAACATATACAACATATTACTCATTATGCAAATATCCAATCATCTACTAAATACACATCTAATCCATCAACATAAACAAATGAACATGATACGTTAGCAGAAATATAATCAACTCAACATAACACTTTCCCTAGGGTATCTCAATGCCATTACTTAAAAATTACACTAAACATCATAATATTTAACATAATCTAATACAATAATTTGTTTTTGGCCTCAATGAGCAGGAATGAGCAAGCAAGCTGCAAAGGGCAAGCTAGGGTTTCATCGGTCGAAGACCCTGGAGATGGTGATGAGGATGGCGATGTAGGTAGTGGGGAAGAGGATACCCCATTTTTTGTTCATGCCTCCTGTCGTTGGTTGTGCAGGCTTGATTTTTCCCTAGGATTGTGTGTGGATGCAGGTTCGTATGTTGGGAGTGGCTCGTTTAGCAGCTGGAGTTCTCGTTTGGGGACACTCATCCCCCCGTGTGCTGATCCTTCTTTTTTTGGTTGTCTAAGCCTTTTGTGTTCTTTGTGACAAGATGCGGATGTTGCTCTACTTCATGAGGTTGGGGGTGCATTTCTGGTCTATGTTGGGAGTGGAGGGGTTGTCTTGGCTGCCCCTCTGGTGTTCATTTGGGGCATTTTATTTCTGCCTTCCCTTTTCCTGCTATCCTGGTGTGGAGGAAAGGTTTGGGATCCGGGTCTTGCATCGAGGGCCTGGTTCTTATCTGAGTTTGGTTTATGCAAAGGGGTGGGATGGTGGGGTGTTGTTCTCTGTCAGGACCCAGTGGTCTCTTTTGTGGTGGTTTTCCTAGGTGATCTTGTCATGTCTTCTAATGGATTCTTCCCTTTCGAGGTCTTTGTCCATATTGGGCTATGGATGTTTGTGTCAATGATGGATGACTATTTTCTACATGACTTTGTGGTTGTTCAAGGGTTTGTTTTATTTCTTGTTTTCTCTCTCTCTATTTTCTCTCTTATGGGTCATGTGTTGAGGTTTCTATTGAGGTGATCCCAACTCCTATTGAGGTGGATTCAAGTCTCGCTTTTCTTCCCGAGAGAAGATGCATGGAGTTTTCTCAAATGGTTGTCTTCCTTCAGTGATTGATCTGGTCTCTTTTTTTCATGGTTATGGGATCCATTCTAGAACCCAAAGATTTGGTTTTAGGGAGCCTTCGAAAACCCTATGGGGTGGATTTCTTTGGTTTTGAGTTATTTATGATAGCCCTTGGTTTCTTGTTTTAGCAGAAGGTTAAGGGAGCCTTTTCAAAACCCTTATTTTCCATGGTTTTGGGAACTAATTTTTTTTGCGCTTGGTTGGTTTATCTTGGTTCCCCTTTTGATGAGGGTTTTTTTATCCCTATCTTTCCTGGCTCCACGACTCATTTTATTATGCTTTTATGTCTGCATCTTGGGGTTTCTCTTGTTAGTCCTATTGAAGTGTACCTATCTTCTATGGAGGTGGAGATGGAGGTGGTTGGAGGAGATCTTTCTCCTATTGAGGGGGAGTTGGATGTTGTTGGTTACGCCTGGAAACCTATTTCTATTGGTGAAGGTATTGGATGTTGTGTTAAGACACTGTCAGGTTGTGGGAACCTCCTAAAACCCTCTCTCAAGGTTAAGGGAGCCTAGAAAAACCCTTGGCTTTTTTCTTTGGATAGGCTAGATGCTGGCAATTTTCAAGGGCCCAGTTTGGCTAGTTTGTGATTTTGGTTAGGCTCGGGTTTTGTTGTTGGTGAGCTGGAAATTTTGTTATAGGTTAAGGGATCCTGGGAAAACCTTGATGTTTGGATGGGGGCACCAGATAAACTCTTGTTTTCTATTTCTCAGATGTATAAGGTGGTTTAGATTTGATGTTGTTATCAACCTACTTTGTATTATCTTTTTTTTTGTGTCTGGTTGGTAGTTGTTTTATTTTGGCTGCTCTATTTTGTAGCCTCTAGTGCCACGAGAGTTGTAATGTTTATTCCTTTTTGGATGATTGTGGATTTGTTGTTGGCTATCTCTGTTGTATCTATCTCCAATGTCCCTTTGTAGGTTTTGGATCCATGAAATATCTGAGGGTTTCAGCTCCCTTGAAAACCTATTGTACAGGGTTTCTAGTCCCCTCAAAACCTGTTTATCCTAATCAAAAACATTTAGCATAATCTATTCTACTCAAGCCTAACTTCTAATCATTTAATTCTTAACCCATGAAGAATAGTCTTTTACTTCTACATCATGAATGTAACCTAACAAATCCTATTAATCCATTTTAGTTTCATTTTAAAGCACCAATCCCATGTATTCCTAATCCCTTTTATTTACCATTAATTCATCATAAGTCATACTACCTATAGCACGCTTATTTCTTTTCTTTTCTAGAATGACCATGCATACATTATATTACCAATACATATTCTTAACCAAGAGGTAAGCACAACTAATAGGTTTTCAACTTTCTCAATTAAGTAAACATAATTCAATTCATGCAATAGAACCAAATGACATCCTTATTTAGTTATAATTCCAATTCCTTATTCCATTCAATTCATATCCAAGCTACATAAGAAACCCAACAATGATTACAACCATAAGTTCTAACACATGATAGAGTTAAAATTAGATCTTATTACATCAAATACATAGTTTAAACAATAATTACATGTTTCTTTTAATTTAATAATTAAAAATGCTATAAGAATCATGATACATAAATTTTCTACAAGAATCCAATCCATGCTCAAGCATCCAAGAAAGAACATCCCAATGGAAGAAGGTATCAAACCACTCAACCATGCGGAACCAAAGGAACCACCCCCCATGCTAGGAGATGACACAAAGTCCCACTCACACTCTAGACCTAGGCTGACACCGATAAACCAAAGATACTATGACAACACAAGTATCCACAACACCAAGTAACATAAAACCAATAAGAAAAATCACAATCACAAGGCTAATCACAAGATATAGAAACTCCTAGAGGCATGAAACATTCAAGGCATAAGGAACAAGGACACATGTATAGAAAGAGTGTCATGACATGCTATCCTCACACATAAGGGAATAATACCACACCCTAATAGACATGCCTCTGCATGCAATCCTCACATAGAAGGGATAATACCAAAACCCCGATAGACATGTGGATCCATATCAACATATGAGAGAATAAATGGAGGTTGACTTACCATCTCCATGGTCTTCCTAAGCTTATCTCGAGTCTCCACTCAAGTGCCATGAGGTGGGGTACCAAAACCAAATTCATTATCTTTTTTAGGAGACTCCTGTAATACCCTAAAAGTGGTCATATAAACCATGGGCCCCTAATCTCGACTACATCACCAAGGTCCTAACCAAAGATAAATTAAATCAATCATGAGCACATTATTAATTAATTCTCAATCATCAATGTCACATGGCAAATAAATCACTCAATATTAAGTAAATAACATATAATTAATTAATTAATAATTCCAAATAAATTATTTTAATAAATTGTCCAATTTATTCAATTAAACATCTTAGCATATTTAATTAATAAATAAATTTTCCATTAAATCGTCAAAAATGGAATTAATTTGGAAAAAAAGAATTAATTTGGAAAAAGAATTAAAATTGAGAAAAGAAATCAAAATAGAATTAAATTGTAAAAATCTTAGAAAAGCAATTAAATTAATTGAATCAATTAAATATCAAAATTGAATATCAAAATATAAAATATGAAATAAATCAATTTTTCTGATTTTATCTTAAAACTAGTTCAATTTCCTTTAAAGCTGAGAAAAGTAGCCAATCACATCAATTCACCTGGATTGTGCTTCCTCTTGGAGAATCTTTGTCTCTCATTGTTGATTGATCTTGAGCATTGATCTCTCTTTGGATTTTCTATAAATTCAGGCTATCATCTCTCATAAAAAAAAAACCTAGAGATTATTGTTATTATGATATTTTTGGTCTAGGCTTATTGAGATTTTGTGCATTGAGATATTGCATATTAGTTATTGTATATTTAATGTTCATTCATATTTCTTAAAATCATGTTAGATTAATCATGCATATCTAGCTTAATATTGCATCCATTTAGCTCAATTTCATAATCATATAGATTAATTCCTTTCTTTAGGTATCATCTAATCACTGGTGTTGCATATAGAAATCTGAGAGAAAAACTAAACTCACATCTACTAGAAGGCAATAGGTCACTTTGTAATGGTTTATTATTCATTGTTGATTATTGATTTACTAACCATGCCTCTAATGACTTAATTGAAGTGTTGTGTATTCAGATACAAATATAGATAAAAATCCACTTTTCACACACACATTTTTGGTGCCCACCGTGGGGCATGAGAATTCAATTTTTAGCCTTGCAAAATCCTTATTTTATTTTTAGGTTTTCATTCGTATAGCCTTTGTAGAAGGTCATATGAGTTTTTATGCATTACAAGACGAGTTCTAATATTTATCGTTCGGCTCTATGGGAACCATCGTACGAGTTTCTACTTTGTCATCTTCTTTTTGGGTTTACTCATTTGGCTCAGTGAGAATACTCGTTCTGCTCTGTGAACTTTGTCGTACAAATTTTTTATTTGCTCGTTCTATAAACAGTATCCTTTTAGGGATTTCTTGAGTTGGGTTTGAGTTTCACTAACACTAACCCTGAATTGTCTTCTTTCCGCCTGAGATTTTCAACACATAACTCATTTTCTATAGAATGCGTATCGAAGAATTTATTAAATCAAACTCACGCATGTCAAAGAATTGAAAAACAACATGACTACTGATGCATTGGTTTTGCAGGTTGCCTAAGGAGAATCGATCAAATATCTTGTATTCTTCAATTTATTTTTAGGCATTTAAATTGCTATTTGGTTAATGAACAAATATGTCTTTTGTGTTTGAAGAAAAATCTAAGAGGTAGGAAAGTATGCTCTTGTGTGCACAGACAATCAAAAATCCAAACCCGTGAATCTTTTTCTAAGTTTGAGATTTGTGTACCTTTTAGTGGGCCCGTCACAGTGGGAAAAATTAATCACCTTGTGAGAATGACCCAAGTGAGTACAGCTAAACCCAAGCATTCCAAATCACTATAATAAATAGGCCTTTCGGGATTAAAGTGTCAGGGGATGAGATTATTTGAGTTTTCTCTTTTGAGATCTCTCATATTGGGCATTTTCTAGGGCCTCGCGGTCTCAATCACGCTTGTGTGACTACAACTTGTTTCGGTACCTTGTTAGGATATAGGCCTCAATCGCGCTTATGTGACTTCAAGGAGTAATTTCGAACGGAAATCTTTACTAAGAACTTTAAAATAGTAGCTACCCAATTCACCTCCGAAATGGGGTTAATCTTTGTGCAAGAGAGATAGTAACTCTCCCAAGATAATTGCCATTTTGTGCCCCCATTAGCATTTGGAGTTGGCTAATATGGCATTGAGAATCCATTGCGTGAGACTCAGTGGCCATATTTTGACTAGCTATTGGCTGTGTACTTGAGTCTACAAGCAAAGGTTTTCTCTCCCAGACAATTTCCTTAGAATTAGCATGATGTGTTTGATGTCACTCTGGATCTCACGTGTTTGCTATTTTTTTTGTCCGAAGCTGAAAATTGAAATCTAAAAAACTCAAAAAACTCAAAAACACCAAAAAAGAATCGAAATCAGTGGTCAAAAAGCTTAGTCTCCTTGTCAAAAATTTGTCTCTGAGCATAATTGATGTACGAGCTTCCTAATTCATCATACGATTTGACTACATTGTCGTCTGAGTCTTCTAGTTTGTCGTTCTGGCTTATTTAAACTATTTTTCTAGTCTTTGAAAATTGTTGTCTAAGCTTATAAACTCTTTCGTACAAGTCATTCTCCTTTATGACAAGTCGTCGTTTGGTAAGCATTAAAATGTCATGCGAGTTTGAACAAAAACTCATACGAGAAACTATCTTTGTCATCTGGGACTCACTAAACTGTCGTTTGGGTTGTCATATTTGGTCATACGACCCTCTGATTCTGTCAGTCTAGAAGTCTAGCTTTTTCATCCTTTTGAGATTTGTCATACTTGCCTAATTAGTCTAAAGTGAGCGTAAATCTAGTCATTGTAATTTTAAGCATAAACAACCTTGATAGTGTACCCCAGTCGTTGTGTTGCATGACTTTTTTGATTATCTCCTAGCTAGTTCAATAAATCACCTATCAACTTAATCAACCTAGGTTTCTTAGATCATGTCTTATATAGGATAGATCATTCTTGGAACCATACTAGGTCTTAGTCACCTCTCTCAATCACTTCATTAAATGCATAACTAGCTTTGATTTAATCTTGACATCTGCACCATATCTGACTCTCGGTCATGTCAGTTGTAAATGTCGGTTCAAACTAGAAACTCTTCTAAAAATTCTGACGAAAGTAAGAAGCCCATGGCTACCTTGGCCCAACAAATTCAAGATCTCAAGAGAGAAATGTATGACATTCAAGCCCAACAAAAAGATTCAATGACTCTTCTTGAGATAAAATATCATGATATCAAGAACACCAAACTTCAAGAAATGTTAAAACAATTATATATGGTAGAACAAAAGATAATTGAAAATCAAAAGCTAAATCTCATACAAGATCAAAAAAAATCTACACCAAGACAAAATGACATCTATCCCCTAGATAGACAGTTTACACCTTTGAGGCAATCTATTGATTCAACTTTGGAAGAGCTTCTTGACTACAATCTTATCATATTGCCTAATAAGACCACATGGGGATGTGAAATTTTGAGTAATTACTGTGCATATCATAGACATAACAAACATAGGACTTCAATGTGTATGAAATTAAAACATAAAATTAAAGACCTCCTTGATGATGGTGTTATTGAAATTGAAGATCATTAAAATTCACCTAAGGAGAAACAAGATGTCATTATCAAGAATGATAAAAATGATGAACCTCTGTCTCGAAATGGCCCACATGTAGCCTCCATCTCTTCTATGATGCCTCCATATCCTAAGGATTTTCAAAAAAATCCATACCATATCCCTCAAATAATGAATTTAATGAGGAGACTTCTCATGTTGACCCTCAAGGGCTATCTCAAGGGC
This sequence comes from Cryptomeria japonica, assembly GCF_030272615.1. NCBI lineage: Eukaryota > Viridiplantae > Streptophyta > Pinopsida > Cupressales > Cupressaceae > Cryptomeria > Cryptomeria japonica. The sequence goes on from NC_081406.1 coordinate 163,082,679, forward strand.
CATCCCATCCAATGGTTGATAAAGATCCTATCTCACTAGCATGCCCTGATGATCCCCTTATACCTTTCCATTTCTTCCAACATGATCCCCTTCCATCTCAAGAGTGAAGTATCCTTCCAAATCTCATTCCTAATCCACTTCCTAAGCAAGACCATGATGCCTCTTCCACTTTTTTAAATGATCCTACTCAAAATGAAGAATCAAATACCCTTCCTACTATATCCAATGGTTCTCTTCCATGTCAAGATCAAATTATCCCTTCATATTCTTTTCCTAATCCTCCATGTTCACCTCAAGGATCCGTCATGCCTACAAAGCCCTCTCATGATCCTATCATCCCCTACATTTGACCTTATAATGGACTCGTGTCTTCTTCCCAAAACAAAGGGTATCCTACAACTCCAAATATTTATAAACGAAAAGGGGTAGACCTTCACAAGAAAGAACCTCTTCATATTAAAGAAAATATTAAGGGTCATGGCCTCAGTGACATTCCTCAAAATATTGGTATCCATACTAAACCAAAATCCAGATACACGCCTTCCCCTTCATCTTTTCCATCCATTTTAGGACCCTATATCCCTCCATTCCTTATGCAAGATTAACAAAGGCATACATCTTTGTGCACCTTCCATCCATCTAAAAGGATAGAGAGGCTCACTGAGCAAAAGAAGGAAAAATCAAAAGTTTTAAGGATTCCTAAGGCACTTATCAAAGCAATGCATTTCAACAAACTACAAAAGAATGAAAAATCAAAAACCATGTGGATCCCTAAGAAGTTCCTCGAAGCACAATAATATAAAGAAAAATTTAAATCAACATCCATAATTATTATTTCTCCATCCAAACCTTCCAAAGCTATTCCTCCATCACCTCCTTCATCCATTATGGATCCTTATGTCCCAAAATCCCTGGTTGTTTGTCTATCCAAATCTCAAAATATGGGATCCACTTTTCCTCCATCACACCACACCTCAAGATATGATCCCACCAGATTTCCATTCGCTCATGCACCAAACTTTATATATCTAATCCATTATCCAACACCTCTTTTTCATCCTTCCATCCCTCTTATCCAATCCTTTGCATAAGCTTTTACCCTAGTTTCACCGCAAAATACGAAAAAACTAAGGAAATCAACATTGGAGATGCTGAACATGTACAGTTAGCTCAGTCCTTCTATATCCTATTGGAAAAGACATATTTATTTGACTCCTCAAACAAATCCCAATGAACTACTTACATAGAAACTCCCAGACCCTATGAACAACATGCACCTTAAACAATATTATATCTAAGGGTTGGGTTAGTTTCGGTTTTTCTTTTTGCATTTCATATCATTTTATTCAAAGCACTGCATCACATATAGTTTCTTTTTCAAAATGCATCACATTCGCAAAATTTATTGATTTGCATATAGCAGCATTAATGAAACAAGGTAACTATCCAAGCTTATCATTTGTTTGCATTCAAAAGAAACAAGGGTCATCTCCTTTCTTAGATATTTGGACATGAAGTCTTTGAGATCCTAAGGTCATTCATTTTCAACATTACTCTATGATGACGCTTTACTTATGGTTGGGTTCTGATTTCACTATTTGAAACTTGTTAATCCAAAATCTATCAATTTCTATATCTCAAACATGTTAACATAATCTCTAATTCATTCTAGACACCTAGCTGATCATATGACTAGTGAAAAATCTAAAATTCTACTTCAACACCACTGTAATTCTCACACCCAAGTAGGTTTCATTACTTACAAGTCAAGGCAAGAAGAAAATGAAAAACGAAAAAGTTCTATGCCAAATATTCATCTTGAGGCAAAAGAGTAATGATATATAACTGCAATATCACGCATACAAGTGTGACAAAAAAAAACTTGACTACGGGAACATACGAGTAACTCCATCAGGGCTATGGACGCCTCCTGGCAATGAAGCAATATTTGAGAAATTACAGTCTATAACCTCGTCGGAGCTCTAAAATCTTGCTAACACTCAGGCTCTATTTGGGATGCTTTTGAAGTTAGATTAATCCATGTAGCAAGTCATATAGGATGCTAAGGATCTTTAGTGAACACAAGAGTAGGCATTAACTCATTTGCACTCACATGGGCAAAAGAAGATCAAATTTTCAAGAATCAATTGGGAAGATTTTCTCATCTCTATTTGTAAATCCTAGTCACTAAGTGTGTTAAATTTGGATGTTCTAGGGGACCTTAAGGATCGATTGACTGCTTATCTATGAGATGTTTTGTATCTCCCATTCAATTAGTATTATGAAACTCGAAACAACCACAGTCGTTCTTGTTCGAATAGGAGATGCATCTTCATCATACATATTGCATTAACATAGGTCATATCAAAAATTTATTGTTTCCACATGAATTCTATAGATTATCATGTCATATAGGTCTACATACTGGGGGCATAGGTGAAAAAATCCTAAAAATCATAAAATGTCTTGGACAAAATCCTAAAAATAAAAAATTCACAAAATCGGAAACTAAAAAATCAAAGCAAGAAAGCATAAACCATCCATCAAACTAAATCAACAATAGACAAACTCTCAAAGTCTACAATAAAACTCATCACATGTCTTGTTAATAAGTCTATCAAGTTCTATCAAACATCAACATGTCTTATACAAGGAAGGGTACACACGAAACTAGATAGGTTGGTCTTATACGAGGTCCTTACTCTTTGAAACTAGACATTCCTATCAATGATCACAAATCAAAACAATGACATAGATCATTATGGCTGTTGGATTTTGTCTAGTTTGGTCTTATTTACTGTGGTAAAATTGTGCATCTTCGCTTTAGCTTATATATATCCTTCAGTCGCTTTCATGACACCTTGGTTCTCCTTGGAACCCTCATGGCTTGAAACCCATCAACGTCCTAGTCTTAGGGAAATTAACTGGTCAATTTAAATGTCCTAAGAAGTTAAACCAGGTCATCTTTCTGTCGATAGTACCAGGTCATCTAATCTGAGTAAATCACTTGTCTCCTATCCACTACTGAGTTTTACCACTAAATAAACAAATAAATCAAGAACACTGAAAAATAATCACTGAAAATTGTTTGAGCTCTAATTGAAATTTTCTTTGAATGTTGTCTTTTAATTTGGTTTTTGATTATTATTCCCTATGAGTAACTTGAGGAAGAATATCTTGACCAAGAGGAGCAAGGACTAGGGGCATAATACTTTTCTTTGTTTTCCACTTGTAGGAATAATTCCGATGATCTGGAAACATCTCATAAGCTGGGTGTCTGTGATAAGTTCCATCACATCAAGGTGAAATCACCACACATACCTTGACTCCATTTTTTTGTATGCTATAGGGAGGTTGGAATCATTTCCTTGTCTGTTTCGAATAAATTTCTTTATTATGCAATCTGGATACATGCTTAATATGTCCTGGGATATGAACGATACAAGGGTCATTGCGAACAAGATAATCAACATTGTATATAATAAGGAAGGAACTTTTCTTTGTCTAGTGTGTTCGCATGCAGGTAACATTCAGGTCATCCTTGCTCTTTATGCCTTGATGCTTATGTTGGCTTGGTATATTAAAAATGATATGACATTCAGGTCATCTTGGTTCTTCATGCCTTGATGCTTATGTTTATTTCTGACAATGTAAAATGCTCAGTGATGATAAAAAGAAAATTAAAATACATTGACTCAATCCTAGTTTGTATACGCATTTATTTTCAATCATACTATTGCATGAAAAACAAAAAAAAATATAATTTACATTCTTATCTCATAATTGTTATCATTTATTCCATATGAAAAAGAAATAAAAACATTCATATTCATCTGCATTGCATACATACATACTAAAAAGAAATGCATTCATATAGAACAAAAGCATATAGAATAATAAATCATCTCATATAGCTCAACACAAGAACAATAAGATCAAATCAAGGACTCATATATATCTCTCATAAAAAATATCAATGTCAAAAGGGCAAAAATGATATCAACTATCATATACAATGTCTATCTAAGCAAGAAATACATCGAGTACAAAAATGGGGTACAAAATCTGGGAGACATCTCAAAAAAATCTAACTCTCTACCTCTCCCTCATCACCTAGAGGAGGAGGTGGTGGCTGCTAAATAGGGGCATCATCCTATCTAGGCTCCCTATCTCCCTATGATCGAGCCATATACTATGAATAAAGAACAACCCTCCTATCTACTGGCACCACTGCACTATAAGCTACCACATAATATGTGGTCGCGCCCACAAAAGAATATGCAAATCATAGTAAAACCTTTCCTGGGAATTGGGCATTCCAATAGGTGACCAATATCTCTCTCTTGTAGACGTTCATTTACTTGTCAAACCAGGGGACGTATACTTTAAATGGCGCAGCAAAATATATGCACTAGGAACTCATTTTGGTCAAAACTTAGCAGAAATACATACTGGAAAGAAATTCTACCTATGCTACAGGAAGGTAATGCAAAGCTCTTTAACTCAACTATGATTTGATTAAAATAGAAATCATGGTAACTACAACTGAAACACAAACTATGAACTGGCCTTATGCTGTAGGAACAGGCACAGTGATGGATTCCTTGTGCTGCAGGAGCAATGTAAAGCTGAGTTTGTATAAAAACTTTAAAGATGAAAACAAACTGAAGCTTAATAGAAAAGAACAACTAACTAACTAGCTACAGATACCTACTAAGTGGGCCCCCTTAGCAAGCATCTCCTGATTACGCAGATGCTAAACTCAGAACTTCATTGAACTTTATTCATAAAAATAGAATGATATACATTGTTTTGTTGATATGGAAACTGACAACAAATTCTGTCTTTTATTATCATATTGATTCTTACATGATAACTACTATTCTGATTCTATCTTACTCTATCTATCATCTCCTCTCTTTTCTCTCGCGCAGGAGAGAGCTTTATTTAAAAACAGGAGAGCAACTAACTAACTAACTCCATCAAAGAAAGACGTGGGAGTAAAATATATCCCCGAGTCAAGGAACAAACTTCATAAAGAAATTTATGCATTCAACCCGATCCAGAGAGAAAATCTAGCGCTCCACTCTTTCCCAATTAACTACCATTAAAATTCTTTCCCATGGTTCGATCAAAGAGTCCTTGTCGAAGCTCCCTCGAAGTCATGCAGGAAATGGACTTTACTGCAAGGCCGAGATCAGCTGCACTTGACTTGATCATTCTTCAACAACCTGCAAAACAAAAGGTAACAGGCAACAGAAAAAGGCGTATGGCACATACACGATATCTATTCATTAATCACACATTTAAATCTACTTCATCATTCAAAAACTGTATACGATATACCAGTCATTTTAAGGAGTCAATGGGGCAATAAATGCAATCAAGTCAACATAATGAGCTGCAGAAATATAAAAGTATCTTGCTATAGGATATCCCAAAAAGGTTTCAACAAAGTCTGAACATCCATGAAATAACAAAAGTAAAGGCATTTAAAAGTTTATCATAACATCCAAATTATGAGCATATTTTAAGCTCATCACTGCCCCCTACTTAGTCCAATGCTGGTCCTCCAGCATTAACTTTCCTGGTGCTTTCTCTGAAGTTTGTGGTTGCTGCATGACTTTGAAATGGATTTTTAAACTTGTAATAAAATCCTCTGAAATCCTGGCATTTTTCATACCTTTGGTCTTCTAATTCATTGTTAAGATTTGTATCCTGGTGAGGATAAAGTGGCCACATTAGCACAGGGGATCTGAATGTTAGCGGCAACCACAGTTCAAATATTGTTTGAAGTCCCAATTGAATATATCTGCTGGTTCATTTGAGAGCTGCTGTGAAATTTAGGGGACCATGTGGTTCTGATTTTCTTAACCCAACAGTTGATCTCTCCCATCTTTTCTCACTTCTGATGAATGCCAATTTCCAAAATGAATATTGTTGTGCCTGGAATTCATCATATACTTGTTTTCTGATATCAAATATTTTCTCTCTTGCTGAAACATTATTAATACCATATGTCAGATCAAACCAATCTTTCAACATTACATGGGGGTTTGAACTTTGAGAACGTAATGGAACAGGCTCTATTTTCTCAGCTTCCTCATATGTTTCCCACTGCCTGCCATAATTCGCCTCATTTGCTACCCATGACAAATGCTCTCAAATGAATATCACCAATATATGGAAGAGGATTCCATTATGTTTTAAATGGTATTAAAAAGCCATGCAAATAGAATTCACACAAGGAATTCCTTAACCAGTTAGGGGCTGCCTGGTATGCTTCATAGAATTCCTTGGCAGTATGAATTATAGGATCTTGGTTTCTGGAAATTCTCATCAATTGGAACCATAAAAACTGTTCTTTAAGGCACAGAGCATAAACTCTGGGTGGTGGTCTACATTCCATAATCTGACCAGTTACTTTTAACATTTCGTCCATTTTTGCTTTCAACTCAGCAATTTCCTGCTTCTGACTTTCAATTTTCTTTTTCAATTTCTTCTTTTCTATTCCCCATAGACTTTGTTGCATGTCAGTCTGGGCTATGTATCGGAAAGTCAGGGTTTGCAATGTAACTGTTTCCCAATTAGCTTTAACATATTCCCGAAACTCAATTAAAAACGTTCTCTTATACACAACAATGGCTTTACAAATTGCAGGGTGGAATACAACTTCACTAGGCACATTCAATTGTTCAGTCTGTTCTTGCTCTTGCTGCAAGATAAATTCTTCTTGTTGCTGCGGTGGAGAAGTTTGTGCTTCCTCCGAAAATTGCATAGCAGCAGTAGCCAAATTATCAAGATTTGGTAACCCTTGCTCATTATGCCTTGTTTCTTTTGTCTCAACTTGTTCCTCTTCAGGAACGAACGAACTCTAGGTAGCATTCTTGGACATATTCTAAGAAACATTAAATTCAGACTCAACAGACCCTTCTAAAATTACAATCACCTCTGGTTGCAGTAAAACAGGGGAGGTTTTAGATTGTTTCCTTGCGGAAACCCTTATTGGTACTGATGCGGCTGCAGGAGGTGTTCTGGTAGCTTTCCTCTTCCTTGTTTGTTCAGAGGGCTTTGCCCTACCAGAGGATGACGGTGAACTAGTAATAGCAACAAGTGTTGCTGCAAGAGAAACAGCTACAGGGGAAGGTGCTGCAGGAGAAGGGCATTGCCTTTTCTGAAAATGAGGGTCAGATTTTGGGGACCCTTCTGCCTTTGTTTTTCCCTTCTCTCTCCTAGTGGCAGACCTAGTTTGTACCCTAGTAGAGGATTCAGGTGCGAAAGTTGCAGGACCAGGTGCTACAGGAGTAGATGACCCCTGCCCTGTTTTGCTTGTAGATGCAATTTCTTTCTTCTTTTTCTGAGGTCGTGGGGTAAGTACCCTAGGGGGTTGTGGGATTTGCAAACTCTTTTGGGCAACAAATTGTTGCCAGGAGAGAGGTGAGACATCCCTCAAAAAGCACTCAATCAGTAATTTAATAAGGCCATGATGAGCGACAGAATTATCTTTCCCCTGTTGAGTTCCGTGGGCACTTTGTTCTAAAAATTTTAACAAGAAATTTGGAACATTTATAACTAACCCATGCCTCATATGGCTCAATAATTTAAAATAATGAGAATGCAGATAGGAAAAACGGCCTTCACAGGTTAAATACCTGATTATGTAAGTAGCATACTCTGAATAAGGAGGAGGCAATGATACGCGCTTGCATCCCTCTTGGAAACTTCCAGAGGTCCATCAGTAGGTATTGAAAACTCAGCCCTTGCAGCTGTAGCGTCTGAAGAAAAGTTTTCTCCAATGGCTGGAAGCCCAGTTACTTCAGCAATTCTGTTTTCGGTTGCAACAACCGTTAGACCCCATACGATGGCTCTCCCTTCAGAAAGGGTTCTCAAAAATTCTCCAGTAGTCTTTTCATCAAAATCATTTAAGCTCAAGAAATAATTTAACCACCCACAGAGGCTGAATGCGTGGACTATTTGCAGATTTTGCAATAACATTTCATGAGCTACAGGCTCATGTCGCACCAACTGACCACCCATGTTTGTAGTTTTCCTTTAGCTGAACTCAATTCCTTGCTGAAGATTCAAATTCTCTGTTTCCCTTTCTGCTCTGGGTTTTCTTCTTTCGTGCCGTTACATTTCTTTCTTTTTCCAAAAATAAACTTTTTGAACTAGCAGTCTTAATTGTAATTATGCAATAAAGAAGGACATGCGATCATATTTGGAAAGTACCAAAAAAGTATTAAAGAAAGATTATTTTGTAGTTATGGCAGCGGCGAAAAGACAGATTTTAACAGATGGATTACCCCGCCCCCTTCTTAAAGGATGACATGTGTCCTCATATGTCGTAAAGAATAGGTAGAGAGTTAGGTAATAATGACCGGTACATGCATAGCAGTAAATGAATAGAATGAAATAAATCAAATATGCGATAAGAAAAGATATGGCGTACCTTTGATAATTGCACGTACGTGTGAAGAAAGATGACGACATCTGCATGAATTGACAAGTGAGAAATATATCTTAATTAAGGTTGATGTAGATGGATGACGTGGATGGGTGAGATGGGCGGATGAAATGAATGGATGGAATAGATGGACGGAAGATAAAGAAGTGAAATGGGGGCGATAATTGAGAATGGAGAAAAAGGGGTTTCCTTTTTAAAAGAAAACCTTTATTATGAGCATGCTTGTTTTGAAAATTACGGTAACGCTGTAGGAGAAAGGCTAAAGCCTTCGAGTGCAGGAAGAGTAGCAGGAGGAACCTGAACGAACTGCTACATGAATTCTTCCTTGGAGACTAGTTTGTGGTACAACCGGAGTCGGTGGCCATTCACTAGCAATTTGAAGCGGACTGGGTCTATTGTTACCAGCTGTATAGCTCCATTGTCAAACACATTTTCAACTTCATAGGGTCCAAGCCAGCATGTTGTGAGCTTACCTTGGTTTTCTTGATATCTGGAATCATATAACAGAGCCCAATCTCCAGCAGAAAATTTCCTGGTTTTAATGTGCTGATCATGCCATTTTTCCTTTGCTGTTGGATTCCTTCTATATGCTACAGGGCGGCTTTTCTCATTTCGTCCAAAGCATTTAGCTGAAGAAGATGGTCCTTCTGTGCTTCAGATATGTCTATATTGAGTTCAAGAGTTGTCCTCAAAGTTTTGTGTTCAAATTCTATGGGTAACATGGTTGTTTTCCCATAAAACAGCTCAAAAGGTGTAAACCCAGTTGTTGTTTTCCATGTAGTTCTATAAGCCCAAACTGCTTCAGGAAGTCTATTGCTCCAATTTTTTCTATGGAGCTACACTATCTTTGTGAGGATCACCTCAATTTCTCTGTTTGTTACCTTTGCCTGACCATTGGCTTGAGGGTGATAAGGGCTGGACTTCCTATGTTTGATTTTATAGTCATTCATTAGTGCAGTGATCAGATTTAACATAAACTGAGCTCCTTGATCAGTTACAAGCTCTCTGGGAACTCCAAACCTTGTGAAAATTTGTTCATACAGAAACTCAGCAACTTTGTTATCTCGGGCATGAGTCATAGCTGTTACCTCAACCCATTTTGTTACATAGTCCGTGCAAACTAGAATGTATGACTTTCCATTTGATGGTGGATCAATTGGCCCTACAAAATCCATCCCCCATTTATCAAAAGGGGTGACTATTATCTACAGATATAGTGGCATTTCATCAGACTTAGTTGGTCTTCCCATACACTGGCATCTATCACATTTTCTTGTATAAGCCACAACATCCTTATGTAATGTTGGCCAGTAGTATCCTGTTGTAAGAACTTTCATTGATGTTCTTTTTGTTGCAAAATGTCATCCACATGGTTCATCATGGCAAGCATGCAATATGTCATAAGTTTCATCTTCTCTTACACATCTTCGCATTACTTGATCAGGTCTAGTATAGAACAAACTATTTGCAATCCAGGAAAAGTTAAAACTTTTCTCTATTAACAATTTCTTTTCTTTTGGAGAAAAGTGGTCTGGTTTTTTGTTTGCTGCTAGATAATTGGCAATGTCTGCATACCAGGGTATATGTGCAGCGATGGAAAACAAGTGTTCATCTGGGAACCTATCATCAATGATTTCATGTTCAACAGGTGCAGCTGAATGAAGTCTTGATAAAAAGTCAGCTACAACATTGGCTCTCCCTGGTTTGTCAATTATGGAAATGTCAAATTCTTGTAACAATAGGAGCCAACGTGCCAACCTACCAGAGATGGCAGGTTTGTTCATCAGATACTTGATTGCTGCATGGTCAGTATGGATGAATATCTAATAACCTGTGATATAATGCCTAAATTTATTCAAAGCATACACTACTGCAAGCAACTCCTTTTCTGTGACAGTATAGTTGAACTCAGGACCTTGAAGGTTCTTGCTGATAAAGTAAATAGCATGTTCAACTGAATTTTCTTTTTGATTCAGAACTGCTCCTATGCCAAAGTCAGAGGCATCAGCATGTATGTGAAAAGGCAAATTCTATTTTGGACCTTGAAGAATAGGGGCTTTAGTAAGCAAGTCCTTTAGTTGTAGGAAGGATTTTTCACAGGCCTCTGTCCACTCAAATTGGGAATCTTTTGTTAACAAAGCATAAAGTGGACTGGCAATTTTACTGAAATCTTTTATAAACCTTCTATAATACCCTGCATGACCAAGAAAACTTCTGACATCTTTCTGTTTTGCAGGAGTTTGTAAATTCTAAATTACTTCAATTTTAGTAGGGTTGACCTGAATTCCATTCTTTGAAACATGATGACCTAGAACAATACCTTCTTCCATCATTAGAAAACACTTCTCACTGTTTAGAGACAAATTTTGCTCTCTACACCTTTTCAATACTTTTTCTAAATTAACTAGTGTTTCTTCAAATGTGACTCCATAGGCAGTGAAATCATCCATGTAAATCTCCATACATTCATGAGATATATCAGCAAAGATACTAATTACTGCTCTTTGAAATGTTGCTGGCGCATTGCATAGGCCAAAAGGAAAGATCGAATAAGCAAATGTTCCCCATGGACAGGTAAAAATGGTCTTATCTTGATCTTCAGGGGCAATTTTTATCTGATTGTACCCACTGTAACCATCCAAAAAGGAAAAATATCTTTTGCCAGACAGTGAGTCTAGTACTTGATCTATAAAAGGTAGTGGAAAGTGATCTTTTTTAGTGGCACTGTTCAATTCTCTGTAATCTACACATACTCTCCATTTTCCACCTTTCTTGGGGACAATAACTAATGGAGAAACCCATTGATTGTCAGAGATTGGATAAATAAAACCAGCATCAATGAACTTTTGAAACTCACTTTTAACTATTTCTCTAAGTGCTGGATTTACTCTTCTTTGAAGTTGTCTAATTGGTGAACAATCTTCTTTGATATATATCCTATGAGTACAAACTCGAGGATCTATTCCTTGCATGTCCCCATATTCCCATGCAAAAGCTTTATGCTGTTCTTGTAGCATTTTTAATAGGTCAGCCTGTTGAGACTGTGACAGCTTGTTATTGATGTTCAAACAATGACCTTGAGACAATTCTATCTGCTCCATGAGATTACTCATAGACTCTACTGGTAATGTTTGTATCTCTTGTGGAAGCAAATTGTGAAAAATTGCTGGAAGTTTAGGCAGTGAATTTTCAGAATCTGGTTGCTGCAGGAAACATTGTAAATGAGTTGGATCAGATGAACTACCCATATCAGAGTTGTACTGTAGAATTTGAAACAGCAAGGCATCTTCACTCTGAAGTTGTGAGAATGGGTCATTTTGAATCATCATTAATTGAGCCAAAGAATTGGCTTCTTCAATTTCCTCCCCCACATCTGGCCAAACAGGTTGGGACAAATTTGGCTGAGGTCTAGCAGGCGGATACAAAGCCAATTTCTTTGTGGACTGCCCATCAGAAATGGTCATATCTCCAGAACGGCATCCTATAAAAGCATCAGCAGTTGCTAACCATGGTCTACCAAGAATTACAAGATATCCTCCTAAAGTTGTCTTAGCTGATAATATTGTGAAATCAGTAGAATACTCCCAAGATTCAAGAATGACAATTACATCTTCTACTATCCCATCAGGTTTAACTGTGGAGCTGTCTGCAAGCTGCAGAACTGTGGGTGTAGATCTAATGTTTAAAATGTTCAGGGAGTCCATAGTATGTTTTGTCATGACATTAATGGCAACACCTAAATCAATCAAAACATTTTTTACAACTTGGCCATTTACATTTATTTGCACTACAGGACTTCCAGGGTCAATATACTTTGGAATAACTACATTTCCCAACATTATATCAGCCAATTTTCCTAGTACATGAATTGTTTGAGGATCCTTTTTCTTTCATCCAGGCTTCTTCAAACAGGCTTCTTTAATAGCTTTTCCAAAAATAGGAATATCTTTAATAACCTGAAATAAAAGAATTTGAATCTGCACATTCTTGAGCTGATCCAGAATGTCAAAAGTGGGTTCTTCCATGGGTTTATATGCAGTACTTTGCAACCTCTGAGGAAAAGGTGGGTTGTCTTGATTTTGCAGAACAGGCTCTTTAGGAACTGTATCAGTTATGGGCATGTGCTCAGTAGGAACAACAGGTGCAGTAGATTCTTCATGGGAAGAGTCTGATATTTCAGTAATTAGAGGCAGTTTTGGAGCAGGTAAAGTAGTTCCAGATCTCAAATGGATGTCATTAACGTTTAAGGCATAAGCTTGATATTGGTTGGCTTCAACAAGATACGCAGGTTGTTGCTGCTGCTGTTGCTTATTATTGGGATTGGGCAATGGCTGGGCAAGCATAGGTGTTTGTTTTGGAGGTCCAGGATTTGTGGCAGTTACTGTAGGAGGTGACATAAGGGCCTGTGGTTGTGGCTGTGGAAGCTACAGGAATCCAGAGGACTGGTTTTTCCATTGCTGAGGGCCTCGCCATTGAGAATTTTGTTGCCAATTTCCTGAAGGTGGGGTCCATTGCCCTTGTGGCTGCTGCCATCCTCCTTGAGGGGATTGCCATTTCTGATTCTGATAACTAGGCCAATTTGGTTGAGGTGGATTCCAGGGTGGTGGTGGTCCATATGCATGTTGCCATTGGTTATTATAGCCAGAATAAGAATTACCAAAAGTTAAAGGGTCTTGAGGCATACCTTGTCTTTGGGCCCATGGTCTCCTTTGTGCAACAAAGAACACTTGATCATCATCTCCTTCTACTGGCTTGAAGTCAGTAGGTAGCTATTTAGCTTCCAAATTAGCCACCATCTTGCATCTGCAGTATGGACAAAACTCAGCCAAAACTGCGTCAGCCTCCTCATGTTTCTTTCGAGCTTGCATAGTGTCCAGTTGTGTAGCCATATTATTAATGATGTCCTGCTTGAAGTCAGATAGCAAATTTGTTATCTCCATTCGGGAAAATCCACCAGAAGAAGACTTCCCTATTGTAGCATGATGACCTCGACCTTTCTTAACTATTGCTCGAGAGTAGTTAAGACATATTTTCTTTATATCATCCCAAGGTAGCTGGGTTATATCACCTCCCCCTATCAGGTCCAGGGCATCTATACAAACATCACTGATACCCCTTAGAAACAGTATTTTTTGAGAGTCCTCGTTGAGAGTATGGTTTGAGTTCCTCTTTAGTGAAAACAAGAATCTAGAAATATAATCTTCCAGACTTTCATCGTCCTTCTGCTAAATTCGAAATATGTCATCACTTTTGCTGGCACTCTTACAATATTCCTCATACTTTTCAAGGAATTTCATCTGCATGACCTCCCAACTATCGACGACACCACTTCCCAGACTCATGAACCATCTGAGAGCTCCTTCCTTCAAGGTGGAAGGAAATAACTTTAGTTTATGAGCGTCTGTGTTGTAGTCATAACTGTGACAGAGGACATCAAATTCAAACAGAAAGGTTTTTGGGTCCTTTGTGACCAGGCCATAAAAATTTGGAAGCAAAGAAGAGGGAATGTTTTTAAGATTGTCAGTATCTCCCTGGGGAACAATGGGAAACTCAAATGCAGGAGGTGGATTATGAGGTGGATTATTTGCCATGTTTGGTTGCTGGAATAACAGAGCGAATGGATTTTCCTCAGGTTCATTGTCAGCTGGGTCAAATGGTAGTTCAATAAATAGATTTTCAGGGAGGAACCTTCCTAGGGTGTCTCTTCTTCTTCTATGCATGCAATATGATAAATAGTGGCTTGACAGATCTAGAAAATTTTACTAACAGGCTAAACTAATACTAAAAATGACTTATGATAAACTCCTAGCTAGACGCCATCCTCGGCAATAAATGTATACGATATACCAGTCATTTTAGGGAGTCAATGGGGCAATAAATGCAATCAAGTCAACACAATGAGCTGCAGGAATATAAAAGTATCTTGCTACAAGATATCCCAAAAAGGTTTCAACAAAGTCTGAACATCCATGAAATAACAAAAGTAAAGGCATTTAAAAGTTTATCATAACATCCAAATTATGAGCATATTTTAAGCTCATCAATATGTCGCCCTACTCATCTAGTATACAACCTCACATTGGAGGTTGTCATGCTCTCCTCTCATACCCTGCAGCTACTGATCTCTCTGTGATCCATCAATCTCGCTCCACTATTTGAGTCTATGCAACTCCCAACTGTGTCTGGAGAGTCGTCACTCTCCCTCTCAGTGTCCAGATCATATCCACTGGCATCTGCTCCTAAGGTATCGCCTCCTCTCCTCCCTTAGCTAGCTCTTCTCTCCATTGTTGCACTTGTCAAGGGGATGCTATCTCTCCCATCTCCCCCTCACCACCAATATCACCTCTAGTCTCTACACTCAAAGCACTCACTCCCTCACCTCCAACTGCACCTAATGAGCCACCCTCTCCTCTCGTGCTCTATTGCCCAGTCACTGGTGCCCTACTGCTACTCACACTAGGATCACCTCCTATCCACCTCGGTGGATCTACTCTCCATCCCTGGGCCTAAACCCATCCCTGTACCTGAACTGGTCCCTGTGCCTGCACTGGTGCATCCTCTCCACCCTCATCGATCTGAGGTTCTCGCTCTCCTAGGTCTATGAACCGCAGGAATGGATGTCTCAAAGAATCATCTCTGTACTCTGGGGTTACCCCTGCATCAGCAATATCCTCTAAGTAATCCCAACGCTGTGGTTGGAGGGCTATCATCTCCTATACTGCTAGAGAATAGGATAACTTTAGACCCCATCCCTTCCTCTCCTCATCTCCAAACCAAGTGTACACAATAAACTCCTGAGATATCACCTGTACTCGCCCGTACTACCTCATCACCTGACTAACAAAAAACTACTCGATCATTGTCTGTGATCTCCCAATGAGTGGACATGTCATGAACATCAATCTCCGCTCATGCCTCTAGTCATCCCACTCCTCTAACCCCCTATACGGCCTCTAGACAACTGCAATCAGATCATCAAGCTAACGTCTCTAGTAACTTTTCTTGCGCAACTGGGGCTTCGTCAAGTAACCTGTATATCAGCACACAATAGGCTGATGTGCCTCCCTTGAATCATCCACCACTAGCCTCCAGACTGGGATATTCTCTCATGCCCATATCTGTAAAACAAGCACTCCTACAGCCATGCTCTTCGCATCTTGATATGTAATCTCATGCATCTCATAGTACATGTGTGCCAACAAGAAAGATTCCCGACCTAATCTCCTAGGCTAAGCCACTAGCATCTCCAAAATCCTACCCCAACCACACAAAAATCCCTATTGACATCTGTCTGGAATAACAGAACATACTATCAACCCAACCAGCATACAAACAACGATAAATCTCCCTCCATATCTACTCATCAAGTCATCCCATGAAATAGATCGGACTATCAAGCTGTCATCCTGGAAGACCCTGTGTAATGTTATGATCCCCACCTGTGGAGATGCATCATAGTCTACTTTGTTCCCTGAAAATGGAATCCTCAGAATCCTATATACATCATCGGGATTAATAGTGATCTCCTCGATAGGCAAGTGAAATATGCTATGCTCAGAGTGAAACCTCTCTACTAATGCAATCAGTAATTCGTGATTCACACGAATATCTAGCATCTTCAATAAGTGTACAAAACCACATGCCTCAATATCAGCCCTGTGATCTTATGAGAGTTGTCTAACTAATCTAATGGTCAGTGGATAGGTACACGGAAAGTGTATGTCCGGCAAGATAACCTACAAAATTGAACAAAAAATCATCAATACGCCATAAAAATTGAGTGAGAAAGTTGTCAAAAGTGCCCATG
Source organism: Cryptomeria japonica (assembly GCF_030272615.1). Taxonomy (NCBI): domain Eukaryota; kingdom Viridiplantae; phylum Streptophyta; class Pinopsida; order Cupressales; family Cupressaceae; genus Cryptomeria; species Cryptomeria japonica. Next base: position 163,098,950 of record NC_081406.1, read on the forward strand.
AATTCAACTACTCCATCACAAAAATCAAAATTTCAAGTTTCAATGCTAAAAAAGGTTCACTATTTTTCATACAAGTAAACATAGAAGAGAAGCAAATCATACGAGTAAAGCCCATGAACAATACGAGTAAACTCTATGATACAAGTCATTACACAATGCAGAATGACTAAACATGCCCTGATACACATGCTCGTACGACCTAAGGGTACCTCCTGAACGACAAAATAAATGACTTTAAACGAGTAAATACTATTTAGCAGTTACTCGTACGACAAACCCTACATGGTCGAACGATGAAACGACTGACAACAAGTTCAAAATGAAATTCAAACGAGAAATTCATAAAAAAAATCACAAAATTGAAAATTTAATCAGCTCAAGATTGATCACTTAGTGCAGGGGGATAGTTTCAAGGTCGATTATGTCATCTTTGCAGCTCGAATCAATGTGTATGCTGAGGAATTGCCATTTTGCTCCAGAGAAGGTTTTTGAATTTTAAACTTTGAAAATTGAAAATGAAATGAAAATGACACTTTTCAGCCCTTATATAGAAAACCCTAATTTTTCAATTTGCTCCGATGGATGTGAAAAACTCTTATCATCTCATTTAGTTATTATTTTTTACAAGATGTTTTGAAAAACTTTGATCACCTATATAAAGATTCAATCTCTCTCCAAAGCCAATACATTTAAGTTTTTGGAACTTGAAAAATGATCTGATTAGATCATATCTCTTTTCCAAAAGAAATTACTCCTCCTTAATCAACTTGTATCTCTAGTTTGTATAGCCATTTGCAGGAAGGATAAGATCTTCATTGCATCACCATTCAAAAAGATGTAATTTTAAATAATAGTGTTTGTACAACTATGTGTTTGAAATTTTGTGAGTTTACTGATCTTCTCAAGAACATTGGCATGTCAAACATGTGGATTATATTGTGTTTCTTGTATCAAGTCATGGAAGCCTTGAATTCTACATAGCCTCACTCTCAAACCTAAAGACATACTGTGGTAAATGTTGGAGTCGTATTTTGGACTCCCATCATACATTGCACATCATTGGAGAGTCAGGAAGCCCTATGTAATATATGACCTTCTTTCTCTGCATGTGGATATGTGGCGGGCCATCAGGGAAGTAAATTTTTTCACTCGTAGGGATGTATAGAATCACAACGTGTCTTGTAGGGCCTACCACATAATAAACAAAAAGATAGCCATCCAAAAAACAAAGGTTGAAAGGCCGACCACTGTAAAAATATTTTAACTAAAGAAGCTTAAAGAATATTTTAGTAAAAGAAAATATCACACAACCTGTTCTAGCCTTACTTGATTTTGGTAAACTTTTCCAAGTGGAATGTGATACTAGTGGGTTTATTGTAGGTGTTATCCTAAGCAAGTAAGGGAACCAAATTTCTTACTATAGTGAGAACATAATGATGCCAAAAAGAAATATTCTTCATATGACAAATAGTTTTATGCTCTTGCCCAAGCCTTGAAGAAGTGGAGGCATTATTTAATGCCTAAAGAATTTATATTATATACTGATACCATGCCTTACAATTTATTACTAAACAAAATAAATTAAATCAAAGCAATGGTATTGGATTGAGTTTTAGAGTTTTTTAGATTTGATATCAAGCATACAAATGGACAAATGAACTAAGTTGTAGATCCATTAAGTAAGAGAAATATAATTATGCAATAATCTAAATTAAATATGTTAGGATTTGATGCCTTGAAAGACATGCACAAAGAGGATTAAAATTTCATAGAGGCTAATGTAGCATGTGTAGAACCTATAAGTAAAGATATAAGTCCATGGGCGGACTACATGCTTCAATAAGGACTATTGTTCAAGGGTAGAAAACCATGAATTTGTAAATGTTCAATGAGATAGAATTTGTTTAAAGAAAAACATAGTGGTAGTTTGGCAGGACATTTTTGGAAAAACAAGTCACTTTATCAATTGGGTTCATACTATTTTTGACATTAAATGCAAGTTGATGTGAAAATATTTGTTCAAAGATACAAGATATGCCAACATACTAAAGGATGAATTCAAAATATAGGACTATTTTAGCCCTTTCCTATTCCCAATAGGCCATGGGATTCAACCAATATCGATTTAGTTGATGGATTTTTTGCAATGACTCCATATTTGTTTTAGTTGATAAAGTGACTTTTTGTTTTAGTTGATGGAGTTTTTGTTTTAGTTGATGGATTTTTTGAAATGTGACATTTATATCTTGTGCTAAAACAAGTGACGCAACTCATGCTTCTACCCTATTTTTTAAGGAAGTAGTAATATTGCTTGGAATTCATAGAAGTATTGTTTCTAATAAAGAATAATTTTGGAGGACTCTTGAGAAAATGTTGGGAGAAAATCTTATTTTTACTTCAACCTACTGCCCTTAGATAAATAGGAAAGCTAAGGTGGTCAATAGAAGCCTTGAAAACATAATGAGAAGATTGGTAAGTTAATATCCTAAACAATGGGATCAAGTACTTGCACAAGAATGATTTTCTTAATGTGATTCACCAAACAAAAGAATGAATTCTAATCCATTTCGAATTATGTATGGAATGCATTGAAGAGGTGTTTATGAGTTATGAAACTTGGGTAAACAAGAGATTAGAAGTGTTGATGGAGAATATTTTATAATAGTTATGCAATAATTGCATGAGAAAGTCAAACAAGAACTTCAAGACAACACAAACAAGTACAAGAAAAGAGAAGATTTGAAGAGGAAAAGGGTAAATTTTGAAGTTGAAGATTTGGTTTTCACACATTTTGTTGGCAAGAGACACTGCATGTATGTTCAAATGATGTCATTGATGGAAATTGGAGTTAGTTATCCAATCTATAGTTAACTTTTTTATCATTCCAGAAGATTGATGGAGTATTGGTGAGGTCTGGTGAGAAGAAGAGGACATTCGGCAAAGTGTACAGCATTTTGGTTCGTAGATCATTTTGGTTGAGTATTTTTTGTTTCGAATCTTGAAGATGCATTGTGGACATGTAATATGTCTTATTCTAGGTTTGTGGCCTCTGGTGTTGATTTTTGTGTAAGTTGGAAGATCCAGTAGATAGGTTTTTGGTGAGAATAGTGTTTGTTAGCAGTAACGTGTGGAAATTTATTATGTGGATCTTGCGGATCAATTTTGGTGAGTGCTTGTCTATATGAGGATGATGAGTCGATATGTGGGAAGCATTTGGATAACCTGTTTTGGTCCGCATGGTTGTTTTGATTGGATTGAGCTGACTTGTTTAGACGTTTCAACTTTTGTGCCATGTTCTTGAAGCAGATAGAAAGAAGACCTAAATTGTTGATGCGGACATATAAGATCGATTTATATGAGAATTTTTTACGTCAGTGATTGTGTGGAAGGTGTGTATGATCTATTTAGCGCAATTTCACATGTGCAAAGTGGAGGTTTGTGCTTCGGTATGATGCATAATATCATTACAGATTAGTGTTACAGAGTTGAGTAAGATAATGTAGTTTGTGCTTAACTAGAACTTTTTGGCATTTGTAGATCCTTCTTATCAGTTTAGACATTCCAATTATTATTTGTAATCATTTTGTAAGGCAGTGTGACTGAATGCATGTGCATTCCCCCTATGCAATATTATTATACTTCTAACAAGGTATATTAATATTATGGGTTTAAATCCCACCATGTTTTTTCCCTTAACTAGGTTTCCATGTAAAAATCTTGGTGTTATGATGTTGCTAATCTTTTCTTTATGTTTTTGCACTTTCCTTTTTCTCATATGTATTAAATGGTTCAAAGTTTAGGTTAACAAAGTCAAAAATTGTAGAACACTAATTCACCCCCCCCCTTTCAATGTTCCTTGATTCCAACAATTGGTATCAGAGCCTAGTTCCTCAGAAGAAGCCTAATAGCTTGAGCTCGATCCAGTAAAGTGAATCAATGGATTCTGGTAATCTTAGACAACAACTATTTGTTGCTCTTGAGGATCTTGATCATGTATGTTGATGTTGTGATACAAGATGAGAACCAACAAGTGAAAACAAATATTAAATATGTTGAGGAATACATTAAAACATTGAAAGGCCAATTGAACAAGTCAAGGGAAAAGAGAAAGCAACTTGTTGATAAGCTAAAAGAGAAAGAAAGTCAAATCATTGATGACGAAGCCTTGAAGGAAAAGATAGAAGAATGTGGAAGACTTTCTGGAGTTAATATAGTCTAGAAAAATGAGATGGAAGCTATTGTGATGCGATTGACAAAGGAGATTGAAGAAGGAAGAAAAAAGAGGAGATGCTTGCTCAATCCCTGGAAGACAAATCTAAAGAATGCTACTAACTTGAGGATGAGAATGGATAGTTGAAGAATGACCTACAAGATACAAGAGAGCGTGAGGAAGACCTTGGAAAGAAAGTCTCACTTCTCAAATTTGATCTTGATGCTGCAAATGAGTATAAGGAGAAGTTTCAGATCAGTTGAACTAAGCTAGATGAGATGCTTGCAAGTCAAAATAATCCAAATGTCACACAAGGTTTAGGATTTGAGAAAGGTGAAAGCTCCAAGTCAGCATATAAGAAGAACAACTCAAGAAGGCCTTTGGTAAGGTAGCCTAATGCTCATAAATTCAATAGTAACTATTTTGTTTGTAATAAATTTGTTCATATGGCTAGTCAATACAAAATAGGATGAATAATAATGGTCCATATTTTACCAGTCAATGTTTCAAATGTAACAAATAGGGGACTCATAAGTCAAATGAATGAAGATGTGTGATGAATAAGCTTTGGAATAGGAGAAATTTTAGATGCTATGAATGTGATATGTTTGGACATGTTGCTAAATGATGTAGAACAAGAAGAAAATAGATGAATTTCATACCTATGCAAGGAAATATTGTTTTCTATGCTTCCAACAAATCCGGTTACATTCCTAAGTATTGCAGAAGCATAATGCGAATAGGAGAGGTCCGGAAGATAAGAACAAGAATGTTAGGCCAGATGATAAGGGTAAAGAAAAAATTGATGAGATCAAAAACAACATGAAGAATAAATGGGTTAAGAAGAGTGATTCAGAGGCAAGAAGTGGGTCCGCATCTGATTCCCGTCCTGGAACTCCATCCGATAACTAAACCTAGGCATCCAACCTTGGGGGAGTTTTCATGCAAATATTACAAACCCCCCTATTTGAGGTCTGTATTTGATTTTGGTAGGTTGAAAAACTGTATTTGATGATTGCAGATCTTATTGATGGATTTCTAGAAGAATTCAAGTAGATTTGAAGGTTCGTAGAAGATTTTTGTGGAATGCAGTATCTGAAAGAATTAGGACAAAGTGCATTTATTACAGTGAAGAATTGGGTATGCGAAGGATAAAAAGTGATTTTATTACTTCATTTCTCACTTTGTGATTAAAGAGAAGAAGTTTGAAGAGCTCTACAAAGAAGACTATTAGGAGAGATCAAGTGCTAAACTGATTTCCAAAGCATTCTCAAGCTATTTGGCAAGAAACCCTATTTGGTGACAAAGGAATTTATCGATGAAACCCCTTTTGGTTGAAGTTTGAAGTTTGAAATTTAAATTTGTAAGAATGGCTGCATCTGGTACTGTGACCCCTCTTTTCGTTAGCATCACTGAGCATGCCCATCCAAATTTGATAAATCAACCATTCATTTCCATGGAAGACAACCCGAAGAGTGCATTCTCATCGGTGCCCTACGAAGTCTTGCATATTGAAGACATAAGGGTTTACATGCAATATCCGATCAAAGAATTGGGAAGCTTGCAGATGTTGAATCTGTATAATAATCAGCTATCTGATAAGAGTTTAATATTTAAACCTGAATTCAGGGATCTAGAAAGAAAGGGTTTTGTGCAGTTCACTAGATTTCCAATGTTGTATGAACCTAAATGGATCTGATACATACTGAGTTGTATGAATGATGAATTCATGTGGATAGATAAACCACAAAATATCATAGTCTGATTCAAGCTATGATAGGGTTGTGCTCATCCGGTGAGCTGTCATCATTTAAGGCTGCAAAGAATGATATTGTGACCAATGCAACCGGTTCAAAATTTGATAAATGGGCAATGAATATTGATGACATCTTCAAGAATGATATCAGGTTTGCATCAATAAAAATTGGTTATAAAATTTATTATTCCAACAAAATAAACTCTATCTCTGGTACTGCAGTATATGTTGCATATGAAATGAGAGAAAACAAGAATTATGACTTGTGTGAGCTGGTCCGGAGTGAGCTTCTAAAAAATTTGAAGAAAATAAAGGAAAGAAAGAAGCATTTGTTCAAATACATAACACTAATAATGTGCATATTTTTCTACTTTATGAATGAGGTTCCGGGTGTTGAGAAAGTGCAGTGGGAATTTGATAGACCAGTAGGAGTGTGGATCTAGGAGTACCTATATAGGTTCAGTGACTCCAAAGCCTAGAATGCAAATATATGGGGCTTTTTTAAGAATTTTCAGTAGGAGATGCATGAGAGGGAGAGAATCACTAAGACTATTGTGGAGAAATACCAGGATACTATCTTCTTTATGGTAGATGCTGATCAATGTTTGATGGAAGTAGTGAAGCCCTAAACAATATGGATTTTACCAATGGGATATGAATTAGAAGAACAAATTTTGGAATTACATGCACAACATTTGTTGAGCCAACTAGTGGACCCCAATAAGGAGAGGTTCAGAACATACAAGGAGCAGAACCTAAAACTAGACCAGTAGTTCAAGAAGCCAATGATTGAAAAGAAGGTCCGAAATGAGGTTGAGGCTCTTGCAGAGAGCATGGGGATAATGAAGGAATATGTCCAAAAAGATAGAGAGAAGAACATTCTCTCTCAAGAGAAGATTGTGAAGGAGTATAAAATGGAAGCACCCAAGCCAAAGCCTAGAAAAACTAGAAGTGTTTCTCCTTCCTCTCGTCCTACTAAGCCTACAAGCCAACCCAAGCCATCAGTCAAGACAACCAGTAGAAGTGATAAGAAAAGGAAATTAGTCAAATTTATGACTATTTATGAAGAGGAGACTGAATCGAATGAGGTCGTGAAAAAGGTGAAGGGAAAAGTTGCTAAGGTCTCAAAGATCTCTAAAGACAAGCCATCTGATAGACCTAAAATAGGTAAGAAATTAGAATTTGAGTTTGATGAGGCAATAAAATCAAATAAATTCACTATTGTACCTTCTGTAACATTAGATTAAATTGTTAATGAGGTAGTAAAGAATGGTAATTTGAAGCCACTATCTGAGTGGTATGAAAATTTGGATGAGAATGGGAAGATAACTTTAGAGGAAGAAATTATAGAATACATGAATGTATATAGAAAATCTTTGATTGAATTAATGACTCTAATCCCAAAGAGCATATATAATTTTTTGGTAATGAGAAGAGAAACAGCTAAAGTGGAAGAAAAAAGATTGAGAGAGTATGTTTTGGTACAAATTTGTCTGGTAATAGCTAAGGAAGATATATCTAGAATCCTTAAGCTAGCTAAGCCTAAGTTTTAGAGTAAAACTAGGATAAATACGATAGTGATTGGAAAAATTGAAGAGGTTGTAAAGGATACAGAGACAATTTTGAGGAAATTTTTTCTTGAGAACTAGTATGAAGTTGTTCCTGAGAAAAACTAGGATGATTCAGAAGATAATAAGATAAAAGATGATATTCCTTCTATTCCAAGAAGTATAGGTTGACAATCCTGGTGATGTAAGTGTTCTGGTAGATCAGTCAATGGGTGACACTACCTCCATTTCAGATGTGTAGATAGTTGATCAAGGAAAGGATAATGCTCTGGAAAAGGTCATAATTGAGTATACTATAGGAGATAAGGGTGAAAAAGATGCAAGGGAAGAAGATACGAATAATGGAAAGGATCATAATCCTCCGGTCACTGAAGTGCATGTAAAAGAAATTGAAACAGAGAAGAGTGTAGAGAAGGCGGAAGTTGAGGTCAAGAAGGAAACAATTTCGGAAGCAAGAGACACTGCAAAAGAAGTGAATGGAAAACAAATTGTTGATGACCCAAAATTTGTGCAAGGCTCGATTAACCTTTACACTTTGTCCCCAATTAAGAAGCTTCAGTTAGCATCTTTCCCACAGAGGATAAAATGTTACTAACCCTAACAACCAGTGTCTTGGAGAGGTCAATGCACTCATTTCAACAATATCTATCTGACACCCCATCCCATCAATTAAAAAGATAAAATCAATTTTGTAGATTAACATTTTGAGTCCTTTGAGAAGTTATCTAAGGAGAAGGTGCAAAATGAGTTCAATGCAAAAAGGCTCTGAAGATTGAAGAAAATGATTGCAAAAGATAGAGCCACATTAGGCACTTGTATAAAGAATATGCAAGATGTTCTATCTGAAGGTGGAAACTTTGTATAAATCATCCTTATCATAGTCCAAGTTCACTGAGGACATTGAGAAAAATTTTAAGGTGCATGAGGATGAGCTAGAATGAATATCTCAGTTGGTTAATCCTTTGTTAATATCATTGAGCAGTCATGAAAATCAGGTGATATCATTACTTGAGAAAATCAGAAGCTTGAATCATGACTAAGAGAAGATAATGGGCAGGGTTGGAGAATTTAGGAGTCTCATTACTCCTAAGTTGGATATTATGCTTAGTGCTCTTAAAGATACTCAAGATGCTCTGGAAAACAATGATCCAATAGACCTTAAGACAACAAAAGCCCAAGCTTATATTTTTAGTGTGCTTATAACCATTTTAGAGAATATACAGAAGGGTTGGGAAAATCACTTGAACACATTGAAGAACACCTATGCAAATATCTTCAAGTTTTTGTGAGTTAAGTCTGCGTGTACATATGTATATAGTATTTTTTACTTGAATTTTTGGTTTCTGGGACCCTACCTTCGCTATTGATGTCAAAGGGGTCGTGTAGAGTAGTGAAAAATGTTGATTATAAGGGGAGTTCTTTGGAATCTAGAGATTAGATTTTTGGTCGCAGAGGGTACAGTACTTTGGTTTTGGTCTGACACTTAGTCATTTTTCACTAAGTGTTGCCATCAATGCCAAAGGGGGAGATTGTTGATAAGAGACACTACATGTATGTTTATATGTTGTCATTGATGGCAACTAGAGTCATTTATCCAATCCACAGTTCATGTTTTGATCATTTTGTAAGATTGATTGAGTATTGGTGAGGTCTAGTGAGAGGAATAGGACATTTGACATAGTGTACAGTATTTTTGTTGGCAGATCATTTTGGTTGAGTATTTTGTGTTCTGTATCTCGAATATGCATTATGGACATGTAATATGCCTTATTCCAAGTTTGTGGCCTTCAGTGCTGAGTTTTGTGTAAACTGGAAGATCTAATAGAGAGGTTTTTGGTAAGAACAATGTTTATCAGTAGTAACGTATGGAAATTTATCATGCGGATCTTGCGGATCAATTTTGGTGAGTGTTTGTGTGTTTGAGGATGATGAGCCAATATGTGGCAAGTATGTGGACAACCTATTTTGGTCCACATGGTTGTTTTGATTGGATTGATCAGACTTGTATACACGTTTCATCTTTTATGTTGTGTTCTTGAAGCAGACAGTAAGAACACCTAAATTGTTGTTGCGGATATATAAGCGATTTATATGAGAATTTTTGCCATCGGTGATTGTGTGGAAGGTTTGTATGATTGATTGAGCACAGTTTCACATGTGCAAGGTGATGTTTTGTGCTCTGGTATGACACAAAATATTAGAGCAGAGTAGTGTTGCAAAGTTGAGTAAGATAATGTATTTTGTGCTTAACTGGAACTATTTTTGGTATTTGTAGATGTTTTTTATCAATTCATACATTCCAATTATTATTTGTAATCATTTTGTATGGTAGTGAGCCTTCCGGGTTGTAAGCCTTATTGTAATTTAGTAGTGAGATCTAGGCAGTGTTCCTAAATGCATGTGCATTCCCCCTATGTAATATTATTATACTTCTAACAAGGTATATTAATATTGTGGGTTTGAATGTCATCATTTTTTTTTCCTTAACCGGGTTTCCACGTAAAAATCTTGGTGTTATGGTGTTCTTGACCCTTGCTTTATGTTTCTACACTTTAGTTTTTCTCATATGCATTAAGTGGTTGAAAGTTTAGGTTAACAAAGTTAAAAATTACAGAACACTGATTCACTCCCCCTCTCAGTGTTTGTTTATTCCAACATATTTAAGAAAAGAAATATTTCATAAGAAGGAATACAACGAGAAAAAATTTAAAAAAATTGATCCTTGTAAAATCTTGAGGAAGTTTTCTTAAATGCCAATGAAATAATGCTTCCAAATGACATTGGAATTTTTCATATATTCAATTTTTTATATTTTCATCCCTTCATCAGGGGAGTATGTTTAAGAAGTGCACTTAAAATTGATGATGATTACATTCTAAATTGGAAACATCAACTACCTAATAAACAACTAGTTGAGAATGAATCTATCCTAGATAGAAAGGTGGTGAAGAAAACAAAAAATAAAGAGTATCTTCAGTGATTGGTCAAGTGGAGAGATCATCGATTTGAAGATGTTGCATGGATGATACCTAGAGATATAACAAACCATGGTAATAACATTGAAAAGCTCATGGATAGGATCTAATGAACAAATGTAGGTGCATCACTTATGAGTGCACTTTATTCTAATCATAATTGTTAAAATGGTTCTAGATAATTATAGATCCATACACATAGACAACAATATGTTATTAATCTCTTGATGAACCAACAAATAAGCCATTTTATTTGTTTTAAGCTATGTATAGAAGGATTAGTTTTGATTTGAACAATATTTTCAGCTTGAGTTTGTTTTCTTGTAATATATAAGACCAAGATTTATTTGCAACATCAAAATAGGGAGAGTTTCTATGCAACATGAATAAATTATTATTTATAAAATATAATCAAGTCATACTTTCAGAGATTTGTTGTGTTATTGATTTATTTTAGATGTTGATATGTTAGTTTTTGAAAGCTAGTTTTGTAATAGAATTTGGTGCACCATTTTTGTATCGATATATTAGTTTCTAAAGGTTATAGATGAGATGTTATTAGTTCCTGTCTTTCAAGGAACTATTGTCGAGGGCATTCATTATCTTTCCAATAGTTCCTATTATCTCCTCCCAATCACATTGCAGATATAAAATGTTTAGTTCCTGGAGTTTCTTATTTTGCAATGTTTAAGTTGTTTGATTTAAACAATTTTTAACTGAAATGCATAAATGAATGAATTATATGGCTTCTCATTGGATTAAGTTTTTAGAGCGATATACTTGCCTTCACATGGAAGGAGGCGGGCTTTGGCTGGTGCATGCAGGGCTGGAATGTTTGGCATTCTGTAGATGGTGGCATTCTGTAGATGGCGGAGATGGAGACAGTGCAGAGCCCAATGCAAGAAGAACTGTAAAGCAGGGCCGTCAAAACAGGACAAGCAGTTGGCATTTGGGGCTGAGGCGATACGACATGGAGATGAGTCTGCAAACAGATGGCTATCGAGGCTTTCCTTTCGGGCATGCAGGCCAGAGCAACTGTTGTTGCGTCGGTGGGAGATGGTAATGTAAAATAATATTTATAAACACATGATGTCGTCTTTTATTAGCATTGGCATTTACGACTACACCTGTAGCTTTGGCGGGGTTTTGTGGTGATGAAAAAGGGTTGTAGACAGATGGCTCTTAGGGTTCGGCCAATAACGTGGCTTGCTTTTTGCTATGTCAAGACTACGCTCAAGTCTAATTCCCAATTTGGCAGGGATATGTGCTCGGGTGTTAACCATAGTCTGCAAGGTGGGAGCATTGGCAGCCTGTAGATGGTCGATGGGGAGGCAATGCAGAGCCCAATGCAAGAGAACGCTTGGATACAAAGGAAAGGGGTAAAAACTAGATCTCGGTTAGAATTTGTTGCACACAGTTGGCATTTACGGCTGCACACGTGCTACATGGAGGTGCAGAACGGTAGCTTTGGTGGGGTTTTGTCGCGAGGAACAAAGGCTGTAGACAGATGGCTCTTAGAGTTTCTGTTTTCTGCATGCCAGAGGACCCTTTGCTACGCTGGTGGCAGATGACAATGAAAAAATATTAATAAACGCAGGATGCAAAAATTTTAGCATTAAGCTGTTCTGGAGCATGCCTTGGCCTTTTTACCTTCAGTAATTCTTAAGCGAAATATGCTCTGTTCTGGTATTTACGGAAGCAAAATTTGCCCTTTCCTAAATCTGTTTCAATACTTCTTTAGGGCAGGATATACAATCTGTAATCTTTCAAACAGACCAGCATATGCAATGTCTACCCAGTTTTATGTAGCACTTCACAGTTATCAAACAATAAATACAAGAATTATAAGTCCACATTTATCGTTCAATGCAAACTCGAATAAACATATTGCTTACCACACCGAATTCACCCAAAAATAATGGCCCATTAGAAAATTTTCCTAGAGCATTTTTCAAATAGTCAAGAGTGGGCGATGCCATGGTTGAGGAAACAAAAGGTCAACTGACCCATTAGATTCCTTATCATATACGCAACCAAGAACATCCTATAAATTTTTCGTTGTCATTATCTCTTTTGCAAATAAATATTCTTCTTACCTGTTGCTCTACTACCTCGTTTTCTGGTTTGATCAATGCCATGAAGACGGTTTTTTGAAAAGTTTCTGAATATTTGAGTAGTTCATTTGCAGCGTCCTTTTTCTCAGCCTCTTGAATGATTCCAATGAATATCACTGTTTAAAATTCAGGTGGGAAACTTCTAAAAGTAATAAAAGGAATTTCTTGTAAGATCAGTAGAGTCGGAGTTCTACATCTCCCCTGTCTCCGTAAAATTGAATTAAATTTCTATTGTTTTACTTCTTAAGACTTTCTTAGTCATTTAGATATGGTGATTTACTTTCTAAAAATGGATGAATTAGTTACCATGAATTTTCTTACAGTTCACGTAGTATTTAAAATATTGTTGTTGGAATGGCTGTATGTTTTGATCTTTTAGAAAAGATTTTCCCAAAATTTCTTTCCACTTGCAAATTACTTTCACAATTTATTTAGTTCACATAAGCTTCCACAGCTATGCACAGAGGAGGTAATCTCGGGGTCTGTCTACAGTCAATCTATTAGTTTTAATGATCGAGTCAGCAGAAAGAATTGATTCAAACTAAACCAGATAATTAGATTAGATAGCATGAGTTCGTGAATCAACTATTATCGGCTTGAATTTTTTCAAATAAAAAAAGAGAGAGGGACCTCTCAACTACTAGTAGTACTGGCTATTGGTGTAGGTCATTCATCAATTAGTGATTCAAAATGGGTGGGTTTGCAGGCTATCTAAGCCGTTGAATATGTAGTAGTAGAGGTAGGACCACCAAATTCCTATTTCATATTGACTAGCCAAGTACGAGAACCAATGGTACTTGTGCTTATGGATGAGAGTCTCGGGATTTCCCTCCCCCAATATCGACTTGAACAATGGTAGAGTACCTTTAAGGATCAGGGTAGTATATATTTTTTTCCATGCACTTCACTAAAATATGTTATTATGCTACTAGTAATTTACTAATTCATTGATTCTCACCCAGACAGAAAAAATGACTCACAAATCTTATTAGAGTCTAAAAGATGGATTAGTTAAATGGTAAAGCCAAGTTAAATGGTAAAACCAACATACATGTTGGAGCAGTGACTATAATGTTCGAAGTTCTTCAAATATAATCTTCCATTTAGAAGTAAAACAAGTACCCATGATGTATTGCCTCCAAAATGTATGTTTCATAGATGCATCCAATAAAATCTTGGGAATGGAATAGAGCCATTCCCATGACCTAGAAAAGGCTTATGGTTCATGGATGAAGTGTTTGGGGGTTTCGCAGTGGTATACATCCCCGTTTAACATAGTACACTCTCTCTTTATAGTTTGCCTAACTTCTTAGACATTATAAATGTATAACAAGTGTAGTGCATGAAATAGGAGTCTTCAGAAACCAAATTGATCATGATTGTGGAATGAAAGGGAATACAAATGACAAGGTTTTCAAAAAAAATAAGAAGGTTTAATAATAATTTTAATAATCTGAATCTCCCATTATATAGTTATTATATAGTTACAATAGTTGAAATAAACCATGAAAATTACCTGAGTTTGATCTCCCAGATTGACAACTATAAAAGGCAAATTACCCGCTTCAATGTAAACGCATTCCATCTTTGTTGGATGTAAATTACAATTGTAAGCACCACAACAGTAACTAGAATAGCAACGTCCCCAAACTTCGAATAAAAATCTAAGCTAGGATCTGCAAATTCAAAGTCATGTTCAAAGTAAGGATTGAACACTGGGTACCTTAAGTAGTCATATAAGTGAGGTAGAAGGCACAAAACAGTGACAACAATGTCATATAGTTTCCTTAGTGGTCTGCAATCACTTGCCAAAGAACATTGCTAGCAATTGGAGGAAGCAAGAAAAAATCTTGCATCAAACTTACATACTCCTTAACCTCAGCTTCCCATTCATGCTACTTGTGCATGTTGCCTTTCTAGTCTAGATAGGTAGAAGACTGAATCGGGCATTGACTGACTTTCATAGTATGCACAATGAACACAATCAAACATGAATAGATGCACAAATGTCAAGGGCTCACTTGTCACTTGGGTTGTATTCCCAAGCATCCACTTTCAGAAATGCCATTGTGCCCCTGTTTTCTTCCCCTCTTAAGTACCTGTAATTTAAGCATTGGTTGATAGTTAGAACTTGATTATCGCAGTTCTAGAGAATCATGTACACCCAGTTTTTACAAAAAAAATTAAATGTTGTTCGGTAGTATTTTGTGCATTCTTTTCGTGACAAGACATGTAGTCTCTGTCTCTTGCTGAATTCACAACATTCATTGTACAATGGCCAATATTAGCAGGTAGTGGCCTACATAACAAAGAGCTACAAAAAAAACACAGAACATAATTTCAATAGTCTCATAAGGTAGAGGCACACATGAATGCTATAGAATCGAAGCTCCCACACACATTTAAAAAATGATACAGTCCCATAGCACATGACTGCAAATCAATGGAACACTATCATCCTTATGGATATGGAGATCTCCTTCAACTTCATCCCTTCTAGGTGCTACAGTCCAAGAAGCATCGTTACAAATCCACA
Source organism: Cryptomeria japonica (assembly GCF_030272615.1). Lineage (NCBI taxonomy): Eukaryota > Viridiplantae > Streptophyta > Pinopsida > Cupressales > Cupressaceae > Cryptomeria > Cryptomeria japonica. Next base: position 163,114,109 of record NC_081406.1, read on the forward strand.
ACCATCTTTGCAACACTGGGCAGGAACTATGCTGCCCTGCAACCCTTGTTCACATTACTTTGGTTGCACTAAAAATATAATTTTTTTGATGCTACAAACAAGGCTTGGTTTGATATGTTAAAATAAAAATCACTCAAGCCAAAAATATTCTTCAAGTCATACTACTTTTAGACATACCTCAGAAAAAATAAATTTGGCTTATTGGTTTGTTCATTTAGAAATTATTAATGGATTGATACTTGTATGTATGGATCTACAAATATGTAGAACCCTTTTAATAATAATAATTTAAATAAAGTGCACTCATAATGGATGTGCTTGCATTAGATTAACAAGGAACCAAATATTAGCTCATGGGGTCTTATCCATGAGGTTTTCAATGTTGTAACTATGCTTTATATATATTGACACAGCCATGATTCAGAGGGTCCTCAAAGACAACAATCCAGATCATGCAAAAAGAGTAACACAATAGAAATAATCAAAATTAACCTAGAAAATAAAAAATTAGACATCTGCATCATCATATATTCATCATAGAACATCTGGTAACATCTGGGTTACATGCAAGCTAATATGCCTAGTTACAGACTACATCCCAGAATACAATCCATTTAGACTTCCAAGAGGTATCTAAATTATAGATCATACATCCTTTTCCTTGGAAAAATTCCTCTCCCCCCAAATGATTGAATACAACTACATATATACCATCCAGAACACATCTGGGTCGGCCACAAAAGATTGCATTCTCCAAGATAGGAAAAATGAAACATGTAGAATAGGTCAGCACCAAAACATGAAGATCTCATCTGCCAAGAACAAACATGAAGTGTGGACCTCATAGGGAGGTTGGCCAAGAACCCAAGAACATAGTGTGTGGTGGCAAATTGATCCGCAATCCAATAAATTGCTTTGCATGAGGATAAATCTCTAATATATAGACGATAAGATCAAAACTACTCCAGAACTAAGAACAAACACTCTAGAAGTAATAACTTGTTGGAAAAGAATCTGATTGAACTGGAAATTTTGAATGATGAGAAAGAAAAAGATTGGAAGCCAAGATCTGATTCGCAACAAAAAAGAAACAACTAATAGAACATAGAACATGAAAACTACAACATAGAACTAAACAAGAACAAAACTAAAAGCAAATATATTTTTTTGGTCGATGCAAGATTTCTCATTGATCGGGGATGCTCCCGCATCAGACACCCTAGGTAGAAAAAGATGTTCCATGAGAGGAACTCATTAACATGAAAAAGGATGCAGGATATAGATCCCATGCTCACTTTTGATCCAAAAATCTTCTTTGTCTACAAACTTCTTTCTAACCTCTCCCAGAACCTCGGCCAAATTCTCTAACTTATGTTTCTCTTCATCTATGTTTCCTTGCTTCATACCTACACACTGTCTCTGACTACTTCTCTCTTTCTTTTGAAAATTTGATTTATTTTTTCCACAAGATTTCATCTGGTCTACCATAATCACCTTAACCTTACTGCCATTTGGTACCACCTTTCTATCAGACCTATCCACTAGATCCTTCTACAAATCCATGCCACCATTCGATGTAACCTCTACAACTTGCTTCTTAGTACTCTATCTCTTCATAAGACTCAAGTTCCTCATCTCTTTCTCTTTCAAAGATGCCAAAGTAAACTTCTACCAATCCTTCTCAATAGTGACCAGGTTCTTCCTACAATCATAAATAGCTCCTCTATCAAACTACCAAGGTCTACCCAGCAATAGCCAAGACATCACACAAGAATTCATCTCTAAAAGGACCAATACTAAAGTTCACCAAGCACTGCTCTTTCATCACTACCATATCATCATCTTTTAATCAACCCACCATGTAAGGAAAAGGATGCTTAGGCCTCTTCAAACCAATTTTCTTCACCATCTCCTCTGATACTAGATTATCAGTACTTCCACTATCTACAATAACCTTACAGTAGTTACCACTTGATTTGCAAACAGTCCAGAAAAGATCCTTTCTCTGAGTAGGTCTGGTTCTTTCTTCGCTCTGCTCCATCAAGACTCTTCTAAACATAAGGGGGTGTCCTTGCTCTGGTTCTATCAATTTCTCACTACAACTCTAGTTTTTGGATCTCCACATGCTAAGAAATTCCTTACGTTAACCTTGTTACCTTGAGGACATTCATAAGCTCTATGTCTGGTTATCCCACACTTGAAACATGTACCCAAGAACTCCTTACCACTACCTCATTTCCTTTGTGTCTTCTTCTCTAGTTATTTACTCCATTTATATTTTAGTTTTTCAATAGTCTGCTTCTCCATACTACCACTCATCTGCCCTCTATCCACTGCATGTCTCTCCCTTTCCCTAAGGTTATTTTTTTGTCTTCTTTTCACTTTATCTTTAGCCTTCAAAGCATATTGACAAGCCTTCTCAACTATAGAAATCTTTAGCATACTCATTTCATCCTGGTTATTAAATCAAAGTCCATTTATGTATCTAGCCACCTTTTCCCTATCCATCCCTCGATGATTGGATTAGATCATCACCTTGGATAATTATTCAGTATACTCCTTCACACTCATATCCTTCTACTTCAAGTTCTGCAACCTTTTGAATAATTCCAATTCATAGTCTCCTGGAATGAATTTAGCCTTCAATCTTGCAACCATTTGCCTCCACCAAGTGATTTTCATCTCACAATTCTCCCCTCTATCTGTCTACAACTCTTTCCACCATAAAGTAGCATGCCCTTTCAACTTAGTTTATGCTAACTAGACCCTCCATGGGTCTTTAAAATCTTCAAATTCAAAGTAGTCCTCCAACTCTCCAATCCAAACTATCAAGTCTTCCGAATTCAACAAACCTAAAAAAGTTAGAAACCTCAACTTTATAAATTTTACTCACTTGTGCCATTGCTTTAAGAAATCTTTCTTCTCCCTCATATGTCGGTCCTTCAACCTCTTTAGCCTCAAGTTCTTCTCCTACCTCTTCATATAAATCCCCTGATTTTGGATTCCTCTGCAAACTAGCCAACGCGTTTCGGATCTCATTCCTCATCTGATTCTTAAAATTATCCATCATTTGCTCTACCCTCTGAGGGTTCATCCTTCTTAGTAGCATCTCCTCCTTTTCTTTAGTGCAACTGCCTTAGCTCAAAGATCTGACTATAAAGTCCCAATTGTCTCACACTCGGAGATCTTGAACACACTTGCACCCTGCCTCAACTCGATGATTTGTTCACCCAAAAGAATGCCTCAAGCTTCACAACCAACTCTGATACCATCTGACATAGCCATGATCCGAATGGTCATCAAAGACAACAATCTAGATAATGCAGCAAGAGTAATCCAACAGATACAATCATAATTAACATAGAAAATACAAAATCAAACATCTGCATCATCATATATTCATCATAGAACATCCAATAACATTCGGGTTACAAGCAGGCTAGCATGCCCAGTTACATACTACATCCCATGAACACAATCCATGAGGACCTCCAAGAGGTATCCACATTATAGATCATACATCCTTTTCCTTAGACAACTTCCTCTCCCCTCAAATGATCAAATACAACTATATATATACCATCTCAAACACATCTGGGTTGGCCACAAAAGATTACATTCTCCAAGACAGGAAAAATGAAATATGTAGAATAGGTCAGCACCAAAACGTGAAGATCTCATCTGCCAAGAATAAACATTAAGTGTGGACCACATAGGGAGATTAGCCAAGGGCCCAATAACACTATGTGTGGTGCCAAATTGATCCGCAATCCAAGAAATCAGTCTACACAAGGATAAATCTCCAACATAGATGATAAGCTCCAAATTACTCTGTAACCAATAACAAACACTCTAGAAGTGATGACTTGTTAGAAAAGAATCGAAATAAACAAGAAATCTAGAATGATGAGTAAGAACAAGCCTAGATGACAAAAATATGATCCGCAACGAAAAAGAAACAACTACCAGAACACAAAAACTGCAACATAGAAGGACAAGAACAAAACTAAAAGCAAATATTTTTTTTGGGTCAATGCAAGATTTCTCATTGACCAGGGATGTTGCTACATCATATATGCAGGTTACATAGAAGTAGAATCTTCAAATGGGTGCTTTCCACTTGACCATGTATTGAAGATACTCTTTATTTTTGGTTTTCTTCACTACCTTTTTATATGGGATAGAGTCTATCTCCTTTGGTTATTTTTTAGGCAGTTTATGTTCCCAATTTATAATCTAATCATCATCTAGTTTAGGTACGTTTATTAAGTCTACTTTCACCATTAAGGGATACCAACCTGAAATATGAATATAGGAGAAATTCTAGTAACATATGAAAGAATTTTTTATTTGGAATTTAATGAAAACTTCCTCAAGGTTTTACAAGATCCAATATTTTTCAATTTCATCTTGGTGTATTCCTTCTTAGGAAATATTTCTTTTCTTAAATTCATTAAACAAAAACCATTTTTAAACTTTACCTCTTTACTCTTCAAATATTCTCTTTTCTTGTATTTGCTTGTGTTGTCTTCAAGGCTTTGTTTAACTGTCTCATGTAATTCTTACATAATTGTTACAAAATCTTCTCCATGAACACTTATCATCTCTTGTTTACCCAAGTTTATCAACTCATAAATACCTCATGGATGCATGCCAACACAATCTGAAATGGACTAGAATCTATATTTTTGTTGTGTGAATCATTGTAAGCAATTTCTCCTTGTGTGTGTACTTTATCCCATTGTTTGGGATATTCAGTTACCAGGATTATAAAGATGTTGCCAAGGCTTCTATTGACCACCTTAGTTTGGCCATCTATTTTTGGGTGCCAAATTGAGTTAAAATAAGATTAGTTCCCAACATTTTCCAAAAGGTCCTTCAAAAGTAACCAACAAACTTAGTATCCTTATTAGAAATATTACTTCTAGGAAGTCCATGCAATCTTTCTACTTCCTTGAAAAAAAAGTTGGCAATGTTTGTTGCATCACTTGTTTTAGTGCATGTTATAAATTGTGCCATTTTGGAGAATCTATCAACTACAACTACTAATCATCCATTACCTTCTAGGTCTTCGATATTCTAATTATAAAATATATACTATTACCTTTTTTTGGTTTGGTGGAGGCTTTCTTTGTCCCTTTTGGGTCTTTCCTCCTATTCATTTTTGGGGGTTTCTAATGTTGGTATTTTGGTATGGTTTTGTCATTGATGTCAACACCTACTAACACTTACCAACTCTGGCACTTTGGAGAATCGGCAACATTCACCGGCAAGCAAGTGACTTATGCACAGTCACCAGTATATGGTACACCAACATGATATAATGATCACCGACACTTGGAATAGCATCGAAAACACATGATTATGTCAAAGACATCTTTTTGACACTTTTTCTTAAAGATTGGTTTATTGGAATATTTGTATTTGCATATTTGCTATTACCGGAAAATAGGTCCAGGTTATACACCGGCAGGTTTATCTTTTCCAGATCAGCATGGCACACTTTGGAGATGATTAATTATTGTTGTAAATGCATTAAGCTGACATGTTCAATCGGTTATTGCATCGGATATTGTTTTGTTTATAAAATATTTTTATTGTAATATCTTGTAGAGCCGACCTACTAAAATTCATCCTAGGTTATGGTATAAATGTAAGATCTTATTTGTAAGATCGAATGTGGAATGCGAAAAAGAATTGTGTGAAGGTATATGCGAAGATAAGCAGAGCTATACACGTAGACATCATTTGAAGATTGAAGGAGGTTTTTGTGAAGACAAACAAAACTACACCAGTACTGAATCCAACATGCAAGATGCTAATTTATGTAGTAAATTCATATTGGATTTAACCATCCAACTGTAAGTCAGTGTGACTTCCCATTTGTGATTGAGCAGTGAGCTCTAGGCGCTTGGCCTTTCTGCATGTGCAGACCCCATTTGTATACACTTACTATCTGCAGTAGTATCATCTGATTCTAGGTAAGGTTTCCCACCGTGGTTTTTCCCCTTACAGGGTTTCCACGTACAAATATTGGTGTTATGTGTTGTGGATGAATTTATCTTTCTGTTTCATGCATTAATCCTTATCGGTATTGCAATTAACTAATAAAATTGTCTACTGGCATAAAAGGTTAGGTCACTAGTATTGTGCAATAAAGATGTTTTAAGTTATTTTGGATTAAATTATTAGACAAATGATTCACCCCCCCCCCCCCCTCTCAATTGTCCCCGGGACCTAACAATTGGTATCAGAGCTGAGTCATCTTTTTGTAGAAGTTTAACAGCTTGAGGAGATCCAATGTCTAGCAACTATTTCAGGAAAGACAGTCCTAAACTTGATGGAACCAACTATGGGATATGGAAGATCAGGATGGAGACATATCTGAATTGCATTGGAAAGGACATCTGGGATGTAACAGAGAATGGCTATAATGCTCCTACTATAAGTCAGCCTAATCCACCAAATCTGACTAAAGATGAAGAGAATGATTGCAAGGAAAGAGAAGCACTCTTAAGTGCTCTATCGGATCAGCAAATCATGGGATTATCAGATAGGTCTACTGCTAAAGCTATTTGGGATCACCTGGAAACACTGAATGAAGGGAATTCCACAGTCAAAATTGCAAAACTTGAAAGCTTCTGGGTTAGGTATGAAAGTCTGAAAATGGAAGAGGATGAAAGAATTTCTACTTTTATGGAAAGAGTAAGTGAAATTGTTTTGGGTATTAAATGTTGTGGAGGAACATTAAGTGAAGATGAAATTATTTCAAAAGTTTTAAGAGGATTGCCACCGGCATATAAAATGAAAGTTACTACAATAAATGAACTAGGGATACATTGATTGGAAAACTATCAACCTTTGAAATTGAGGAATTCGGTCCTGTTGCTACTATAAAAATAGACTTGGCTTTTAAGGCATCAACATCATCTGCATCATCATTTGACAAATCTGATTGGAAAGCTTTTTATGCAAGAGAACTTGAAGAAAGTAGGAGAGAAAATGAAGAACTTGAAGAACTTGAAGCACTATTTGCAAGAAAAATGCCTAAAGGTCTAGTTGGAAGTAAGTACGAAGGTAAAGCACCCTTTAAATGTTTTAACTGCAATAAGATTGGTCATATGGCTTCAAGATGCCCTGATAGACATGCTAGGTTAAGAGAAGAAGCTAGAAGGACATACAAACCTAACCCTAAATATCAGAGATACAAATTCAAGAAGAATAAAGACAAATCTTGCTATCTTGCTAATGAAGGAGTCACTGATGATTCTGGTGAGGATCCGATAGACAATGGATGAGTTTTTGTTGCTATAACAAAAGATCAACCGGCACCTACCGTTCAACCAGTAGAACAAGCCTTGGCAGCTAGAATTGAAACTAAGGATGAATGGATTATTGATTCAGGATTCTCACATCACATGATTGGTGACAAAAGTAAATTCTTAACTTTTCAAGAGTATATGGAGGTCTAGTAAGATTTGGAGATGATAAAGCTTGTTTAATCAAAGGTAAGGGTACAATATCTCTTAATGGTAAGCATAATACTGACAATGTTTACTATGTTGAAGGTTTAAAGCATAATCTTTTGAGTGTTGGTCAATTAGTTGAAAAAGGATTTCAGTTATAGTTCAAAAATGGTAAATGCAAAATTATGACCAGAACTGGTTTGGAAATTGCAACCGGTAATCAAACTAGAGGTAATATCTTTCATTTGAATAATAGTAAAAAGACATGCTTGATTGCACATATTGATGAAAGTTGGCGATGGCATAAGAGACTCTATCATGTAAATTTTGATTGCATGGTAAAGATCAGTACTATTAAGGTAGTCAGAGATTTACCTAAGATTGTTAAGCCTCACAATGCGGTATGTAAGGAATGTCAATTTGGAAAACAAGCTAGAGCTACTTTTAAAAGTATTCCAGAAAAATCAAATAATGTTGTTGACTTAATTCATACTGACTTATGTGGTCCAGCTAGAACTAAAAGTTTACAAGGTGATAGATATTTCATGCTAATCATTGATGACTATTCTAGAATGTGTTGGGTTACCTTTCTCAGAGAAAAATCAGAAGCACTTGGAAAATTCAAACTATTCAAAGCAATGGTAGAAAATGAAACCAATAAGAAAATCAAATGTCTAAGATCAGATCAAGGAGGTGAGTTTACATCTAAGGAATTTAATACTTTCTGTGAAGTGAATGGAATCAGAAGATAGCTATCAGCACCCCGGACACCACAGCAGAATGGAGTTGTAGAAAGAAAGAACAGAACTATCTTGGATGCAGCAAAAGTATGTTGTCTAAATCAAATCTACCACATGTATATTGGAGAGAAGCAGTAAGTTCAGCAGTCTATACATTCAACAAAGTTCACATCAAAGGTGAAACCGGTAAGACCCCTCGTGAACTATGGTTTGGCATTACTCCTACTCTTAAATATTTCAGAATTTTTGGAAGTAAATGCTATATTAGAAGAGATGAGTATATTGGAAAATTTGACCCTAGAAGTGATGAAGGAATATTTCTTGGTTATTCATCTAAGAGCAAAGCATACAAATGTTTTAACAAAAGATTGTAGAAAATTGTTGAAAGCATAAATGTAAAGATTGATGAACAATTCATAGGAACTTCAAGGTATATGGATTTTGAACTGGCAATAGAAATTCTGACAAATGAATCTACATTGAACCCACCGGCACAAAATGAAGATCCAGTTACACCGGTATCATCTAAAAATTCCACAATAACTAAGGAACAACAGCAAACAAAGACACCCCAGTATGTAAGATTGAATCATTCTAAAGATCAGATAATTGGAAACAAATATAGAGGAGTTATGACAAGAGGAAGATTGGCAAATGAAGAGGTATGTCTTATTTCTCAAATTGAACTAGCATCAGTTAATGAGGCATGTGAAGATAAATTTTGGATTAAAGCTATGGAAGAAGAATTAGAACAGATTGAGAAGAATAACACTTGGACATTAGTTCCCCGGCCTAAAGATAAAAAGGTTATTGGAACCAAATGAGTATTTAGAAACAAACTTAATGAAGATGGTAAAGTAATCAGAAATAAAGAAAGACTAGTGTGTAAGGGATATTCTCAAAAGGAAGGAATTGATTATAATGAAACCTTTGCACCGGTAGCTAGAATTGAGGCAGTTAGATTATTCTTTGCTTTTGCAGCTCACAAGAACTACAAAGTATATCAGATGGATATTAAATGTGCATTTTTGAATGGAATTCTTGAAGAAGAGGTTTACATTGAACAACCTGATGGATTTTCTTTAACAGAAGACAAAGATATGGTCTGTAGGTTAAGGAAAGCTTTGTATGGGTTGAAGCAAGCTCTAAGAGCTTGTATGCAAGATTAGATAAGTATCTTTTGAAGATTGGTTTTTCTAAGGAAATGCAGACAGTAATTTATACTATAAAGTGACTAATGATGGCATCTTGGTTATATAAGTTTTTGTTGATGATATAATCTTTGGAGGAGAAGATGGATTATGTAAAGATTTTTCTATCAAAATGCAGCAAGAATTTGAAATGTCTATGATTGGAGAAATAAAAAAAAATTTAGGATTGCAGATTTCACAGACTAATAAAGATATATTCTTGAGTCAAACTAAGTACTTAAAAGAACTACAAAAGAAATTTGGGATGGAGAACTCTAAACCGATAAGCACACCTATGACTACAAATGACAAATTATCACTAAGAGATGAGTCAACACCTACTAATCAAACTAGGTACAAATCTATGATAGGAGGTTTACTGTATTTAACACAAACAAGACCACATATTATGAATGCAATATGTATTGTTTCAAGATTTCAAAGTAATCCTAGAGAAAATCATGAATCAGTAGTGAAAAGGATTTTCTGATACTTACAAGGCACTACAGATCTTGGCTTATGGTATCCTAGAGATGAAAACTTTGAATTATGTCCATACACAGATGCAAATTGGGCAGGAGATGTAGACGACAGAAAAAGCACCACTGGCAGAGCATTTTTTCTTGGAAATAGATTAATTTCTTGGTTGAGTAAGAAACAAAGTTGCACATCTTTATCAACAGCAGAATCAGAATATGTTGCAGCAACAACAAACTGTACACAGGTATTATGGCTTAAACAAATGTTAAAGGACATAAAGGTAAATTGCAAGGAACCTATAACTATCTATTGTGATAACACTGCAACAATTGATATATCCAAGAATCTGGCACTACATTCTAAAACTAAACATGTTTCTATCAAATTGAACTTTCTGAAAGAAAATGTTGAAGCAAAAGAACTCAAAATGGTTTATGTGAATACTAAAGAGCAGATTGTAGATATTTTCACTAAACCTCTACCTACGGAGACTTTTGAATATCTAAGAGATCAGCTTGGGGTCATACCCTCACCGGTAGATACTTGGATAGTTGATGTTTATCATCAACCAACAAAACTAATAGAAGAAATCTTTTACTCCAGCTTTTGATGAGGAAGCTACTTCTCAGGGGGAGTAGCTGGTATAGTAAATTGATTGGTATTATATCTGAAAATGGTTTTTATATTGCTTTGGCATTTGATGTCAAAGGGGGAAAGATGGATATGGAAAAACATATAGTAAACACATGTTACTCCTAGGGGGAGAGATTTCTAGGGGGAGATTGTTACTTTGGAAGAGATTGATTAATCTCTATGATCTTTTTGGGAGATTGTTGGTTTTTGGTATTTGGCATTTCTGTTTTGGCACTTTGATGGTTTTTCCATCTTGTATTTCCATCAATGCCAAAGGGAGAGATTGTTGGTATTTTGGTATGGTTTTGTCATTGATGTCAACACCTACTAACACTTATCTACTCTAGCACTTTGGAGAATCAGCAACATTCATCGGCAAGCAAGTGACTTATGCACAACCACCGATATATGGTACACCGGCAAGATATAATGATCACTGGCACTTGGAATAGCATGGAAAACACATGATTATGTCGAAGACATCTTTTTGACACTTTGTCTTAAAGATTGGTTTATTGGAATATTTGTATTTGCATATTTGCTATTACCGGCAAATAGGTCCAGGCTATACATTGGCAGGTTTATCTTTTCCAGATCAGCATGGCATGCTTTGGAGATGATTAATTATTGTTGTAAATGCATTAAGCCAACATGTTCAATCGGTTATTGCATCAGATATTATTTTTTTTATAAAATATTTTTTATTGTAATATCTTGTAGAGCCGACCTACTAAAATTGGTCCTAGGTTATGGTATAAATGTAAGATCTTATTTGTAAGATCGAATGTGGAATACGAAAAAGAATTGTGTGAAGGTATATGCGAAGATAAGCAGAGCTATACATGCAGACATCATTTGAAGATTGAAGGAGGTTTTTGTGAAGACAGGAAGAACTACACCGGTACTGAATCCAGCATGCAAGATGCTAATTTATGCAGTACATTCATATTGGATTTAACCATCCAACTATAAGTCAGTGTGACTTCCCTTTTGTGATTGAGCAGTGTGCTCTAGGCGCTTGGCCTTTCAACATGTGCAGATCCCATTTGTATACACTTACTATCTGTAGTAGTATCATCTGATTGTGGGTAAGGTTTCCCACCATGGTTTTTCCCCTTACAGGGTTTCCACGTACAAATATTGGTGTTATGTGTTGTGGATGAATTTATCTTTCTGTTTCATGCATTAATCCTTAGCGGTATTGCAATTAACTGATAAAACTGTCTACCGGCATAAAAGGCTAGTTCACCGATATTGTGCATTAAAGTTATTTTAAGTTATTTTGGATTAAATTATTAGACAGCTGATTCACACCCCCCCCTCTCAGTTGCCCCCAGGACCTAACATCTAATTCTATTTTATTCATCTTCTTAGACCCTTTTCAACTCTGTTTGTTGTTGCTAATTTTTAGGGGTACATTCTAGCTATCTACTTTTCCTATTTTTGGCTAAAGGATGCTTCTAGCTTTGGGGATGCACTTGGCCTTCTTACAGCCCATGAATTTTAGGTTTTCTTTATTTTCAAGTAAGATTGTTTCCCTCTTCTCTTTGTCTATTTCCATGGATCTCCTATGGTGGTGGAGTCTTCTTCTATTGAGGAAAAAAAAAAACTGGTGGCTAAGGATAGTGTTTGTCTCTTTCTAATCCTTTCCTCATCTTTAACGATTTGTACTAAGTTTATGGCAGACCTTATGGAGGTAGAGATTTGCCTTGTTGGAGAGGTGAGAATCTATTTTGTGAGGTCTTATCTTGTCTTTGGTTGCTTGGATGCAGGTTTGGATCATGTGTGGTTGTTAATCCTAATTATTTATTCCCCTATTGATCCTACTAGGTGGGTATCTCTTCTATTGAGGTGGAGAGGGGCTTTGCGGGATAGGTAAGGACTTAATGTTTAAAGCCCTTTTATTACTATTGTAGGATGGTTTTAGGAGCCATTTTAGAACCCAATGTATAGGTTTGAGGATCCTAAAAAAACCTTATGTTCCTCTTTTTCCTTCTTGTTTGGGAGGTTTAGTTCTTTCCAACTAGATTCTTATGTATTAACTTTAGATGTTTGGAAGTTAAGGTTATGCAAGAATTTTTAAAACCCATTCTTAAGGTTAAGGGAAGCCTAGAAAAAACCCTTTCCTCATGATTTTCTAAGTAGTTTGGTCTAATGGTTTTGACCTTAATTTTTATAGCTAGTTCTTTAATGATTTTGGTTGTTGTGGTTGGTTTTGGGTTATCTTCTAGTGGTCTTTGTTTGATCTTGTTGCAACATTCTATTAGTGTGTTATGGTTCCATAATTGAAAACTGGGGGTTTAAGGTCCCTTTAAAAAACCTATTGTACAAGGTTTTGGGTCCCCCTCAAAACTTGATTTTCCCTTAATCAAAAACATTTTTCTTGAAATGAGTTGTAGAAAGAGTTGGCAGAGACTAAGGTTCCAGAGCTTCATCTACATCAAACAAAAGAATTTATATTAAAAATGGGAGATGGGTAGCTCAAATAGTCTATATCTCAATAAACTGCCTTCATCTAACGGACAATATTATTGACAAAAATATTTTAGTTTCAATAATAGATTGTTGTCAATTAGAATGAACAAGAGGAGGGTATTAATAGAAGCATCATATCAAAGCTATGAATTGCTTTACTTACTCCATTTCCAAACTTCATCACTGTATTGTTTGTTTTTGGGGTTTCAATTAGACTTTATTGTGACCAATATATTGTTTTGATTATACACATATAATTTTCTAAGCACCATGTTTCTCTTCTATTTAATAGAAATGATAGAAAATTTAGAAATGCAATTCTTAGGAGCTTAAGAGTAACATGCTTCTTCCACTACATATCGCCTCCTCAATTGGAAGAGGAGAATTCATGAAGTTCTTTATGGAGGACAAGTTGTTGATGTGATTCTTTGGGGGAAAAGGGTTGTTTGTATTAGTTTACTTCTTGGTGGTGGCAGTATGTGGTACTTCTTGAAATAATTAGGATATATTTTTATTTCTATCATTTGATTAGAGCTTCCTTTGATCATCATTCTCTTGTTTGTCTAGGCAAAAACTGCTAGTATTATCTAAAGGCCACTTTCAGACTCTTCCTAATTTAACACACTCAGTAGAAATGATGACTTGAGGAGCCGCTAGACTATGTGTGCAAATTTATTATGTCTTGTAAGTTGCACATGATTTCAATGCTGGGAAAAATATAGAGCTTTTTGTAAAGGTGGCTTCCATTCTCTTACTTTCTCATATTTGTTTATATGTTTTATTTTTTGTCTCATTGATCCTACATTATACAATAATTATGAGGATCATGCGGATAGCCATGCAAAAAGAGCAGTTATGATAATTGTAAAGAAAATAGTAGAACAATGACATATTTTAAAATGTAGGTTTTGACCTGATATTGGTTGTAATATTATATTTTTCTTTTTGGGTTTGCTATTTTTGAAGACTTCTTATTCTATGATGCATTGATCAAATATTGTGATTGCTAGCCTTTATATCGGTTACTATAACCTCATGGGTCTAGTTTTTATCATGTAATGCTTTCCATTTGAATGCATTATATGGTTTTCATCTTTATTGAAAAGAAAGTGACATATTTCCATCAAATAATAAAACTAACTTTGATAATGTGACCAAATCTTTTGAATTCAACATGTGTAAAGAAATTAAATTCTATTGTATACGAGAATGGAGAACATTAAAATATACAAATTTTTAAAGTTTGAACTTAAGTTTCTAATGATTTGTTTATTTTCAAAGAAAAAGTCTCATAAAGTAGAACACACATGCAAAAATATTTTTAAAAACTGAAACAAAATCCTACATATAAATATTTTTACAAATACTAATATTCTATCTAAAATTTCTCTAAATGTTTATTTCAAGTGCATATAATATTATGATAAAACTATAAGTTTCTATTTTTGGTATTTTTTACCCTCATTACCTTTCACTCATCCTCCATACAAAACCTAAAGAAAGTGAATTAAATATTCAAAATGTTAGAGAACTACCATATTCGTGAAGGCATCAATTAGTGCAACTATGGTTATTGAAATAATTTGGTTGCCTTTGTTGATTTATCTATCTATAATGTTCTTGAGCCCCATGCCATGAGGAGATTATCTAAAATACATATGTATTGAAATTTACGTGGTACCATTTATGGAAAAATTATTTATTAAATGAGGCTCATTTATATGATTCTTATTTCTCATTTACATGTATTGTCCAAGTAAAATCTTCAATAGAACATAGCATATGTTACAATGTTAAGGATATCTAAAAGTCTATTTTAAAGCACAAGTCGGCGAAAGAAAATATAATCTACTTCTTTTGAGAGCTTCCTACTCCATAGTAAGGATATCTATAAGTAATGATTTCCTTGTTTTAACATTCAATTGTGGGACCCATATTCATACACTTTGAAGTAAATATAAAAATTCTTCAACATATAAGATTAGTAGAATACAATTAAAAATATGAAAAAAATGCAAAACAAAAACTATAGGTGATTATTGTTTAAAAGCTCTCACAATAATGTATTCTCCATTTCCAAACAATTTCTTTTAGAGACATATCTCCCATTAAATTAGATTCTTCATTGATTTTTTTTCACTCATCGCATTCAGATTCTCATCATAGAGCCCATTCAAAGTCTCATCGCAAAGCTCAAATTTAGCAAGAACCATCATTTATTCCTATAAAAAATATGTTCTTTTTAGACTTAGTGCTACCAATATAATTTATATGTGGAGGAAGATGGTGTGCCTCTATCCAAATCTTCCTTAAGAAATCAAATTCCATCACTTTATGCTCCCCAAAGGAATATATGTGTCCAAATTCAGCCACAAAAGATAATGAAGGATATTCTAGCAACTTAAATCCCTGCAACACTTTCCATTATTTCAGAGTCATTGGATTGAATTGATAAGTCCGATGAAGAATTCACATAGATGATCACTACATGAAATATCCCATGAATATAATAACTCGCCACCCAACTTGTGGGGTCTTGGATTACAAGAAGAAGCTCCCATTTGTCTTAGGGCACATCATAAATTATTGCTTGCCTTTCTTGAGCAACATAAACCAGTACTTTAGGTGAGGCACAACATGCATTTTAGTTGTGAAGTTCACGAATAGGATTTTTTTCTCCTTTTCTTCATCTAGAAGACATAAAATTAAAAACTATAATAGATGTAATTGGCTCATTTTCATATATCATACTAATCACAATTAATTTGTAATTGACCCATAAGAAGTGAAAATAGTTTGTATACTAAAATTTAGAGTGTATAGAAGTTCTTCTAGCCATTGAGATGTTGACTGGATCATAGATTGTTACTCTATTACAACCATCAAATTGGTCCAATAAACATACAAGTTTATCAAGTAATCTTAACCTAATTATTTCTTTGTATAGTTTGTTACTTTCTATAATTGTGTTCAATTTTTTCCACACCTTAGCTTATTATGAAAAACATAGGGCACACTTAGAAAAATTTCTCCCACTGTATCTTTTGGTAACCTTTGAAAGCGGTCCATCAACTCTAGAATTCGATTACTACATGGGAGCTTTGTCAGATGTCAAACAAAATGATTTATTGTCTTGTCATAGTTAATAGAATAATACAATAATTATAATCTAATAAGGATGTTCAAATAATAACTCAAACATATTTAAAAAATTTATTATTGTAATATACTAATATGAAATATGGAATATGTTAATTTATAAAATTTGTTGTAAGAATATTGATAGATATATTAGGGGTAGAGTTCAATTTAAAATTAGTAATAAATTGATAATAAATACATATTTTGTATTCAAATATATATCCAAAATTATTTATATATGTATTATGTTAAGTTTTGTTTTCAAATATTATACACAACCTTAGGCACAAATTTAATAGACTTTTCTAGTTCAATTTAATCAAATACTAATATTATTATTGTATCAATATGATATTGATATTATATTTGTATCAATGTGACGTGATTATTATGATTATTAAAAAATTTAATTATAACATAAAAAAGCTTATCTACAAAATTTGGTGATTAAATTAGGATATTAGAGGTTGTCAAGCTTGGCGTTGTACCCCTACTTTAAATACACTAATAATTGATACCAATAAAATAAATTATGACAAAGTAGACTGATTAAAAGATGACACAAGCCAACCTACAAATTTAGGGGTCAAAGCTATTACATTTATGTTTGAGCGTAAGGCCCCTCCTAGATCTAGTTGATGTGACACCTGTGATAGGCTCATCAAGTGAGCCAGGTGAGGATGCTGAGCTAGTTTTAGGATGATATGCATGTTAGTTGCCTAGTGCGACACTGTGATGCCACTCTTGAGTAAGTTAATTTATTTTGTGTTGGGATTGACCGGTTACCTATTTTTTTATGATGAATGTGATTGATATATTTGATGCTAGATCAATTATGGTTTCATTTCGTATGTAGATGATCATTGTGGATGTGGACACTATATGATTTCAATGATAGACATTATGTGATTTGATGATGTATACCTTGATGTGTAGAGATATTTGTTATTTCCTTACTTCATGATAACTTGCATTAGTGTTATTTGAGTAGGATTGTACCATTATGGTTCATAGTGAGGCCAATTCCCTAGGGGAACAATATAAATTTTGGAATGCTAATTCGCTTATATTAATAGATTTATTTGTCAAACCTTAAATGAGGAATTAACTAGAGCTAGACATTAAATGAATGTTCTCATGTTAATGTATTGATTGATAACATAGACCACACTTGGAAAAAAAAAATTATTCCCCTTTTAAGGTATCTTATAGTGAGCTTACCTAGGGTTTATTGGTGGCACTACATTGAGACTGATATTTTACTTTTTTCATCCTTATTTCAAAAATTTCAAAATTACATTGAAGCATATAATTTGAATTTGTCAAAAGTTAGAAAAGAAACATTTTATTTGAGTTAGGTGTATCAAAAGGACATATAGTGTACTCAAGACTAAGTTTTACCTTCTTTTGGGGGTGGATGTTTTATGTAAATATCTTACAATTTATAGGCTAAAGTTTGTGATAGTCATGAAATCCCTGACCATGTTGCTTCTAGTATTAGAGAAGGGCCAGTTTGATTTTTCCATTTGTTGTTGTCATGTGTCCATAATATTCATTGAATGCCAATTATTATTATAATTACGACAGGTGGTGTATAGAAATTGAAATATCTAAAAGTTAAATGTTGCAAGTTTATTAAAAAGATGAGCTCCCATTTTGTCATAAGTGGGGAGGGTGTTGGAAAAGGTTGTTGAATCTATCTTTACACATGCTAGTTGTATTTTCTTGAATGTCTATAAGAATTTTTCAACAAATCGATTTTGTGCAGTTGCAAATTTTGCATACATGTAATTCCAATTACAATATCTGAAAAAGTTCCCTCTTCTATTATGTTTTGCTAGATGTGCATATCATGTATTACCTATGTTTTTTACCATCACCCCACTTGCCTAATTATATTTGTGGTAGCGAGTGCAAGGCATAGTCACCAAAAATATGATGGGAAAGCCTTGTTTTGCATTTTGATGGCCCAAACAGGCTTCTCGTTGTGAAACGATTGTTTCTAAGTTGCCTGCCCATTTCAATCTGCAGCCAAGGAGTTTATGCAAAAAATATTTTCAACATTTTGGGATTTTCACCATCTACTCCATCCGTTTAGGCTTTTACTTGTCACTTGGATAGGTTAGCAATTTGTTTTCAATGCATATGGATTAAAAAAATTTAAATAGTAGCGTTTCACATGTGTTGATTTTATCTATGGTTAAAAAGTAGTATTGAAGCTAATATAAAGTTAATCAATTAGTTTATTTATATGAGTTTATTTATGTAAAATATTTATTGTCTCTTTAGCCTTTTGAATTTTGAGTTTTTTTAATTTTTATTTTTTTTAATAATTTAATTTTTATAGAAAATTTATTTAATGGTCGAGTGACTCTCGCAGCATGATCTTGTATCCCCCGGCCTTTTTTTGTGAATATGTACTTTAATATTTCTTATTAATAGAGAAGGTCTATTCATCAAAAAAAAATATTATTAAATTTTGTATATTAAATAATTATAAAATCAATATTAATATACTATTTCTTATGTGTAACCTTTTCAATTTGTGTTTCTCGTTGCATTGTCGTTGCTATCACATTTCACGTTTTTTGTTTCTGGTAACATAGGTGCATGGATTACTTTATCTTTTTTATAGTTAAATATCAAGGGTCACTTTCTCTAGCTTTTGGAGGATGGGAGGATATGGTTTTCTGTGGTAGCTAAGAGCCACTTAAAAATTTGCAAATTGCATACAGTTTTCCATTTTTAAAAACTACGGTGAATTGTTTATATGGTCGACGTTAGGAGTTAAAGAATTGTTGTCATTTCTATTTTGAGTGGTCATCGTATAGTCCCAACTTTTTTTCATGCCTACAAATTGACCCCACCCTTCATTTGTTTTTCTCATCACCCTTCACCATTCACTCACTTCCATTGAAGCAAAGGGAAAAATATGTTCAACCAAGATTAACTTTACCCTTGCATTTGCTTTGGTTTCTATAGATTACCTTGGAATCCATCCAAATTGTGTTGTTAATCACTGATCTTGTCCAATTTTGGAGCACAATTTTATGTTTTTCTTGAGTTTTAGGCTTTCATCTCGTAATCTAACTAGTTGTTGCATGCTTGTTTTTTGACTATGTTAATATCCAACTAGAGAACTTAAAATTACTAGATCTGGCTTGGAATGTGTGAATAAATTGAAATTTTTTGGCAATGCAAAGAAAACAAGATTTCTTGGTGACAACCGGAAACAATAGACAAATTTTGTAGTTTATTGACAACCAGAAGTTGTTTGACAATGCGACGCATTTTTTTGGTGGGGGTTACCGACCTAAAGATATCCTCTCGACTAATAATAGCATTGTTAGTAGACACCAGTAGTATTGTGCTTTGTTTAGGAAATTATACTCATCGGTTTTGGATTTCTTGTGTTAATTCAAGAGATGAAAATATCAAGATAGTGGGAGGTACTTCATAATCATACTATTTGGATCAAACTGCATAAAAAGTTACAAAGTTAACCAATTTTTTTTAAAATAATTTTAAATTTAATGTGCAAGATATCATCTATTAAAATAGATACAATATATATTTTCTATTGTAATTTATCTTTAGTTAGAAGAAAATAACCATATATCTGCAATCTAACTAGCATAGCCATGTTTATAAAAATGTATTTAAAATGTGTTAAGAGATACCCTTCTTAATATTCTTACTCTACTTATACATAAAAAAATAATTTAGAAATAAACACCTTAATAAGGATATCTCTTAGTGTATTTTAGATAGATTTTTTCAAAAATAGGTATGGTAGTAGCATCTATAATTGTATAAAGTTAACAAAATTAGTTTAATGATTCACTCTTTTTTAGAATATTAAAAAAACAATAAATTTATAAAGCATAATATTTGAATTATAAATGTGTAATGCCATAAATTACTATGCATAAGGACACAACACAAACATATCTAATATGCACAATCTTAACTAAGTTACTATTTTTTTTGGATTATACACTTACTATATCATTTAATAAAAAAATTATGTTAATAATGAATCAATTTATAATAATAAATTACTATATCTAATCTTACCCAAGTTTCTCTCACGTCTTTCCACAATGTATTTCCCTCAAATTAAATACGTATTCCTACAAGATGTCTATACAAATAGATGGACATAATAAGACTAAACTAATGGTTCATTATACGATCATCAACATATGATTCATCCTTACATTAGATAGATCAACTAGATGGTAATTTATAATTGAATTTGTAAGGAGGGATAGAGTGTTCACATTATTGAAAAGGAATAATTAATTTCAAAACAAGTCTTATAATGGTGGGACTTAAGGGGCGGACCTATTGCTTGGGGGCTCACCTATGATGGTCTTTACTATGTACATGAATAGAGGCTTCATGGTTTGACTCAAACACTTGAAATATCATATACTAGATTGGTCAATTCTCACAATAATTTATCACAATCATTCATTAATTTGTTCTCATTATGTCTTATCCATACTAAGGATAAACTGTATTTCAAGGATGGGTATCAACATAAGACACACACCTCAAATTTCCAAGGATATCCTACCTAAATAATTTTATAAAATAAATTTTTCTTAAGTTAGGAATAGTATTGATATTAATAATGACACTCATGTTAATTGATCTTAGAATTAATAACAATACTACTTGGCACAATAATCTATTTCAATGTTTCTTAATTTATGTGGTAAGTCAATTATCTACACAACCAACTTGAAATAGTTTTTCTAATAGACATAAGATTAAATCAATATAAATATTTTTTGATTTATCATTACCAAAATCTGGTTTAAATATAATTATTTTTAAGAATATAATCTTTTGAATTTTAATTTTTTTAAATAAATTAATTTCATCCTACAAAATAAGTATAGGTATAGCTTATGAATGAATTTGGTAAAACATTGAAGTACAAAAATTCTTAAAAGTATAAATGCTCAAAGAGGCACATCAAAAGTATCATTTAATTTTATGTGATTCTAGAATAATTCTAACATAAGAGATATCTCTTAGTCTTGTCAGCCAAGGGACACCATACAAGGGAATTTTCTTAATAATTATTTCCTAAATTCAATTATTATTTGGAATAATATGTGATTACAAATGGGTCTTAATTAGCCTAGCTCTAGTCTTATATTCACATGACTCATGCAAATGCGATTTATCAGCAATACGACACTACTCCCAATCATAGGAATATTTAATGAGTTAATGAGTTTTCAATGAGACCAAAATTAATCGCAACACATCGATATTCTAAAAAATAGATTTTCAAATATGTGGAAGGTACTAGGATTCGGCAAGATGATATCCCAAGAAATTAATTGGGCAAAAAAATTAGAAGGAAAAGAAGTGAAGAAAGAGAATGATGTTTATTTTCATATATGGTATTATGGTACTACCCAATGGTTAGACCCCTATTTGTTTTTGTTTTTTTTTTTGGATATTTTGAATTCCGAAATGAAATTATTTCAAATTGGTGAGTTTAATTTTTTTTTTGTCTATTTATTTTGTTCATGAGGTTATTTTTGTGAATAATATTTTGAAAGAATGTAGTACCCCTCCTCGCTCAGCTTCTATTGTATATTTTGAGCTACTTCAGTGACTGTTGTGTGGAACATTATTGTATTTTGATTCGGATATTATGCGATGTTATTTCATTCTTTATCTAGATTTATGGTGTATGATTTTATGCTATATTTCAGTGCTTATGATTAATGTTATTTTATGGATCATTATCATAGACTGACACTTTTCCCTTCTATTGCGATGCGTTATTTATATGTTGTGTGTTTGCAAGTGTATTGGGATGCGAGGGGATGATTTTCCTTCACTCACTCCGGTGAGACATGGAACGTCACGATTCTCCTTTATCGGTGTGTTTACCATGTCTGTATGTATATTGTTTTTATGCACGTGTGGTTCTTTGGTGCAGGACATTGCAGGTACTAGTACCAGGTAGATACGGGGTATTGACTCCACCTGGTTTCACAGGTCTAAGCATGTCGTATATATCCAATGGGAGTGGAGGAGATAGTTGTTGTACCCTAGCTTGACCGCAGTTACACTCGTGTGAGTGTTGTCAATCAGTTGTGTTTCCCCGTCTGGCTGTTATGCGTGTCATGGTGCCTTGGTTTGGTCATTTGAGAGTAGTCATTTGATCTGTCTTGGTTTTGCGAGTTTCCGTTTATTTAAATGGTTATTTAATTTAAATGGATGATGCTATCTTGTTTTGGCGTACTCATTTAATTAATATGCTCTGTGATTATTGTTTTATTTAAATTAATGATTGCTAGATTAAATGGTTAAATGGCTTAATTTATTGTGTAAAGTTGCATTGATATTTTTGTGAAATAAATAAATTGCCTAGCCATTTAAAAAAAAAGGTAAAATGCTTATGTTGAAGGAAATATTTATGGAAAAAGAAATTAATAAAAGCTTTCCTTTTTGTTTTTTCTTTTTCATTTTAATTGTTGGAAAGAATTATTATTTTTGGGAAAGAAATAAATTTGATTGCCTTTTAGTTTTAAAATATTTAAATTTGATTGGATGAAAAAACTTTAACCTAGAAGCTTGGGTTAAAAGATATTTTGGGTATCCATTCTAGGGATTCACGGCAGGAGAAGAAGAGAATTTTGGAGAGAAAATTCTAAAAAAACTTCCTAGAGGAACTGAAAATTCGACTTGGCTACAAGACTGGTTGTTCTTCATCTCTTTGCTCGCTAATTGCTTCAAGGTTGGAGGTTTCCTTCTTGTTTTGAATTTGTTTTGTAATTTTCAATTTGCTTCCCGTGCATGGAAATTTATACAATCTTCTTGTAGATGTTTGTGAAATGATTGAAATGGAAGAATTAGTGTTTATTTCTACTGGTTTTGTGAAATATACATCATATGGTTGCATTCAGGAAAGAAATAGTTCATTTCTCTATCTATTGTGTGTTTTGTTCTTGGAAATCAATTTATTGATTTACCTCTTCTTTGAGAAGAAAGAATTTTAGATTGGGCTTGTTGGGTGAATCCTTGTTTCTATTTTGTCATGATTTGGCTAGCTATTCTTTCTAGTGTGTTTATTTCACCATTTACCTTGTTGGTAAACTCTTCCTTGGAATTTTGGAAATTGGCACTGTATGTGTGTGCCTGTGAAATAATTCTAGAAATGGAATGTTTGAGGTGGTAAGTGTTACCAGTTCGAAGTGGTAAGTGCCACCGGTTCAAAGTGGTAAGTGTGACCGGTTCGAAGTGGTAAGTGTTACTAGTTCGAAGTGATAAGTGCGACCGGTTCGAAGTGGTAAGTGTTACTAGTTTGAAGTGGTAAGTGCCACCGGTTTGAAGTGGTAAGTGTGACTGGTTCGAAGTGGTAAGTGTGACTGGTTTGAAGTGGTAAGTGTTACCGGTTTGAAGTGGTAAGTGCCACCAGTTTGAAGTGGTAAGTGTGACCGGTTCAAAGTGGTAAGTGCTACCCATTCGAAGTGGTAAGTGTTACCGATTCGAAGTGGTAAGTGTCACCGGTTGGGAGTGGTAAGTGTGACCGGTTGGAAGTGGTAAGTGTTACTAGTTGGTAGTGGTAGTGTTACCGGTTGGTAGTGGAAGTGTTACTAATGGTAGTAGCACTACTGGTAAGTGGTGTCTCTTGCCCCGGCAGCAGTACAACCACAGGTTGGTTGACCCCCACTTAGCTTTGAGCCCTCACCGATCTCCAACCCGGTTTGTGTTAAGAACTTAAATTTTATTAATGAAATGTTTAAAGTGGTATTGTGTGATGTAATGTGATTTTCATGTGAATTTTATTATGTGGTTAATGAATTTATCAATGAAAATTGAAGGCATGAATTAGAGATTCAAATGGGTAGATTTGGATTATTGATTTGGAAATTGATTGGATGTGACTACTGGAAAGGAGTGTTTATTTAATTTTCAATCAATGATGTTGTAAGTGTTTATGATGCTAATATTTTCAAAGATTGTCTGAGTGCGGATTTGATGTATTTTGCTATCCTTGCAAGTGTGTATTGTGATATTTTGGTCTGTGGTTCAGTCATCCTGTGGTGGTGTAATTGGTACCTTTGACCAAGTGATATATGTTGGCTCCGTTGTCTTAACCATGTAGTGACTTTGCCTTATGGTTAGTTAAGAGTCAGTATGTCCTTGTTTGACCACTTGTTTTCTGATAGTGGTGTTATGGCTATCTGCTTCACCATAGGGTCCTCGGGGAGTGACCATGCTTGTGTAGTGTCCTTTGAGAGAGTGGCTTTCGCTTGGGGGTTGCACCCAAAGTGGTAGGCATTACGACCCAACGAAAGTCAGATAATAACTGGTAATCTAATGAAATGATTAGGTGGGTAGTATCATAACATTAATAAAGATAAATGTACCTCATGCATAGGTGAGTGCTAGTACAGGGCTCATAATGTTGCGAGAAGGCCTGGAATGGCAAACCAACCACCTTGTCTTCATGAAAGGCTAGTAGGGTCCGCATGAGACTTAGTTGGAGCCAGAGGTTTGGGAGAGGTTACCAGGATAGAGAGTCGGGACCTATGAGGGCCTACCAGGGTAACCATCTTAAGCTATGCGATGACACTCTCTCATTTGGTTCACTTGTGTTTGTGAAGTTGAGTCACCTAGATTCTTGTGGAGTCTTATTGTGCTTTCATGGAGTCATATTGGTTTTTTGACCATGTCACGCTTATGATTGTTTAAGGGTCCTTAGCTATCTCCTTGCACGGTGGGGTGATTCCATTTGGGAATTACATGGTCAGGTGGTAGTGCCACTTCCCATCGGCTGTTCAGATTTGTGTCTTCATGCGAGGATTGGCTTCACAGGTGTTCTTGTGATTCGTGACTCATGCTTCATCTCATGTTTTGGAGATTATTGGTATTTGTAGACCTATGTGGTCATTGTATCATTGTAATATTTATCTTATGTAACCTTGTAACTGGATGAGATCTATCCTTATATGTTTATTGAGAAGCTATGTATTGAAAGAGCAATGTAATCCCATGTTTGGATATTTTTATCAAGTTTCCTTGATGATGTTAGTAAATACTGATTGAAGTGGAAATTATGTTGTATCCTTTCAATCTTTCTATGATGAATCTTTATTTGCTTATGGCTTCTTGAGATCATTGGGTTAATGATGCATATGTGGATTTATGATGTTGTGAAAATTATTCTTGATGTTAATTCTTCATTGGTAACCCTTAAGGAATTCTGGTGTAAGTGTTTCACTTGTGTTATCGTGCATGTTTTGTAAATGCACTTATGATGTTTATACTTTTTTTTTTTTTTAAATTGTTTCACCCTTGTTATGGGTTTTCCTTCGGGGTTCCTGGCAGTGCTTTACATAGAATTACTAGTTACTATGGAATGGATATTATCTATTGCTAATGTTATAAAGGAATTGGTCACAAATACTATCGCCTTATGAAACAAATAGTAGAAGTCAGACCATCTTCATATGTTAAACTTATTACATTCTTTCTTACAATCATTTTACATGATACATCATATTTATTCATATTTTTGCACCATTTCATTAGCTCGTGAAAGCATAGAAGATGCATGTGAACTATTTCATGTGATGCATCAAAGAGAGATGGTCTCATAGATGAAAACGATTATAGGAAGAACAAAATGGATATGCTAGTCAAAAAAATCACAAGAAAATAGAAATAGCATAATGGATTTTTTTGTTTTTATTTTTTTTTAAAAAGAAGATATTACATAGAGTTAGAATATAGCATATATTTAAATAAAACTAATAAAATAAAATTAGAGATTATAATATATATTTTTATCTAGAATTCTAACTAATCAAAGAACAATATAATTAAAACTCACATTAGTTGCAGAATATTATTGCTCTAGCTTCTCTAAGTAATGTAAAAGTATATATATAAATTTCACTGCAACAAAAACTGTGGTTATATTTATTTTTTTATTGAGGAACTTCAAGTATTGTTTGCAACAATTTGTGTTATAACATATTTCATTAGTTTATTTATTTTGCATAATGCCAGGAATTGAGATACAAAGTCTATGGATGGCATGAAGACACTTGTCCATCTAGACCACAAATGATAAATAAGAGTTCCTGTCTTTTGAAATGAAAAGAAATAATATTATATTGAATTTTCTTGAGAATTATATGATGCTTCAACGGTGGCTTAATAGAAATGGTTGTTGTTTCTTGGTTGATTTTGTCCAGATCTATACCCAATTTCTGGCCCATCTTAAAAGAAGACCATATTTAGCAATCTGCGAGAATAAATGCAATAAATTTCCCATTTCATAATATGTCATATAAAAATGTATATTTCCACTAATTAGAAAATAAACAAAACTCACTTTTAGGAAATATTTTAGTTCATCCTTTATCCAGTAAAACTCTTCTCGATGTAGAAACAAATTTGAATATCATAGTTTTTTTTTTCAATGTCTTCCGTTTAAACTTATTTATTTTATTTATTTTCTATCCAATCTTTTCATTTTCAATTTAGTTGGGCTTCTTAGTGTTGGATGATTTGGATTATGAAGTGGTTCTGAAAGTGGTGATGGCAACACTCTACTTTTCTAATTTTTTTTAGTGGGAGTGGGAATGTTAGTAGTAGAACTATCTTTATCCTAAGAAGTACTTAATAAAAACTAGAATATTTGAGCTTGAAAGTTGTTAAATGATGAAAAGAGTTTGCAATGCTCTAATACCTACAAATTACAATGAATTATTATTATAAAAATATAATTTTGGATAAATAGGGTTAACTATCAAATAAAAATATAATTTTGGATAAATAGGGTTAACTATCAAATTTATCTCTTAGTGTGAAAATAATATTGATATCAAAATTTCTTACATTTTTAAATAATATAATGACATTGAAAATAATATATTTACTTGCAATAATCTTCATTTTGAAGAGAATCATAGAACCCATATTTATTTTAGAAATTATTTTGAATAATAAAATATTTATTTATTTTTATTTCAATGCCATTTCTAACTTAATATAAGGGATCCACAACAACAACAAAAAAAAAAAAAAACTTCAAATGAATTTAATTTTTAGTATTTTTCACTATAAAGATATACCAATTTTACTAAATTTTATTATATATCTAATACCAAATTTATTATATTTCATTTTAAATTTATTACTACAAAATAAAGTTAAACAACTCTAAGTTTTTGTTTGCATAAGTTGTTTGTAGACTCTTAGTAATAATGCAAATAAATTAAAATATGGGTTAAAATAAAAGATATTTTAAGTCTCATGATTAAAAAAAAGTGTACAACATAGTAATGGGTGTGATTTTATTTCTCATGATGTCTTTTAGTTTTATTTTCAATAATATGAATTCTTTCTAACTTTCATCAATATTTAATAGTCTTATAAACAAACTTTTTATTTCTTTACGAATACAATTTTGTATGATTTTAATTTTTTAATAAACTTCTAACATCTGTAATGTGTTTTAATTATGGTGTCTTTTGATCATGACTACAAATAGCATTATTAAAGTCAATTCAGTGATCTTATCTAAAAAATGCAAACATGTTGTATATCATTTCAAAAATTATAAATTCAATGTAATGAATTAAACTATCTAAAATTATGATCTTTGTCTAATAAAATGATTTACAATTTTAGAGATAAAAGTACCATCCTTAGATAAAGGAGAAACAACACAAATAATGAATCGATTAGGACATGTAATACTGATAAAAATATAGGGAGACATTTTTCATGTATGCACATTTCAACCATACTTGATTGAATGCTCTTCACCACAGTGATATCATACATTATAGATTGAAGTTATAATGAAGAGAAAGTGTATACATTGGTATATAAATATGTGGATTACATTATAGATTAAAGTTACAATGAAGAGAAATTGTATACATTGGTATATAAATATGTGGATTACCATTGAATATAATAAATGTAGAGGAATATCTCATTGTAGATAATGGAAGGAGTGATGATGAATAATTTTGGTTTCCATGTCATGAGAATATAATTGAGAGGATGCTTTTGACCCTATTAGTAGATTTTATTACTAGATTTGACATTGTAAATATTGCAATAGACTTTTATCTTCTAATAGATTTCTTTCTCTATCTATAGACAAGAATCCATGGTCACTCTTCAATTATGAATAACATGTTTCTTCTTTTAATAATGTGGGTGTGAGAAAGGGAATATCAAAATTTATCAATTTCACGTTAATAACCATAATATATACTTGAGAGAAATTTTCTAAGCTTATTGATCATTTTGCATTGAAAATATTTAAATAAGATTTTATGATTTAATAATTTTTTTTTCATTACATTGATAATGATATCAATAAATTATGATATGTTAGTATTCTAGAAAATTTAGAGATAAAAATTACATTCCAACTTTTTCAATGTTAAAATGAGAACTAAACTCATTAATAGGTTAAAAAAATTCTCTCAATTATATACTTGTTGATTTAGAAAAAAACAAAGAAATATGATAGTATTTCTAGTTACATTTGGCATGTGCTTCACGAACAACCTATGGATTTATATATAAGAATATAAATAAAATTTGTTAGATGATAAAAGAATATATTTCAATCCTTACAACAAAATGATAGGAACTAATTGCAATTCTTCCATCATCTATGATATAATCTCCATCTACCTTGAAAGTATTTAATATAATATAGATCTTTTAAGACCAACATATCCATTATTAATGTCTCATACATTTTCTCCCCATTACATACAATGAATAATAACTTAAATGTACATTTTTATTGACTCCTATTCATATAAAAAAGATAATAGTTTTAGGTTTAAAGTGGTAAACCATTTTGTTGGACAAAGAATCATAATTTTAGATAATCTTATTCATAACATTTAAATTTTTTGTTAATGTTATTATTGTGTCAGTTTGATGACACTTTGGTTTGTGTACCTCCTATTCTATTCAAATTTTGATACTATTTTTGGCCTAGGTGCCATTTTGATCTTGACATGGTCTACTTGGTTATTTGTTTTTATTTGTAATGGAGACCTTTTTTTTGGCTTAATTTGTAAAAAGAATTCAATTTTCTATTTTAAAAATGATTCATCTATTGTTTGCATTTTTTAGGGAAGACTATTTAAAATAATATATATTCTTTAGAGTCATTATCAATAAAAATTATAATATATTATAAATGAGGAAGAATATTGAGAATCATTAACTTTGTAGGTTCATTTCAACAAAATATAACTCATCTATTAATATTATTTTACATAATTCGAAGTCAAGCTTGAAATTAAACCTTATTATCTAGAGATATTATACATAATAACAAGACATTAGAATCAAGTACACATAAAAAACATAATTTGTATAATTTATTTAAAAAATTAAATTAAAAAAAAACCATAAACATAAAATATTTATGACATTTTTCAAATTAAACAGAATTAAAATGAAATAAACAATACAAATCAAATTAAATATATTTATCACCATTACGCTATCTAATGTTCTATTACATCCCATAATACAATTTATGTTGTATCTGAAACAAAATTATTAATAATAAAAAAAAATTAATAAATAAATAAACAGACACATGAATATTCAGGTGATAAATGAAATACATAAACTATTTATTTTAAAATTTATTCAATACCAAATTTACTTTTAATTAAAATTACTCACTTGTTAACCCTAATGCAAAGACATTCTGTTCAATTGAAGGAAAAGCACAATGAAAACTGCTTACCATTTGTTTTTAATTAGATCATCAGCAAAATACTCCAATGGCGTCAACCTCCATTAAACGTATCTGTACACTCACTCGATTGAATTCTTACATTATCTCATTATTTATATTGCAAGAAACCAACATTTATGAAGACACGTAGGGTGCTGCCGTGTTGAGATTTGCAGAAATATGAAGACAAGTTACAAAATACAAATGCCACTTATAAATCTGTATATGCCATCTTTCTGCATAGCTGAATTAAACCCACGTAGAGCTTCATTTTAGTTCACAAATCTTTATCGACATGTTTAGATTTTAGTTAGTTTAGTTGATCCGAATTAACGAAACATGATGTTGAATCGAGACTATTTTCTCTGATTTCTAATATTAGATTTCTTACAAATTCACCAGAGAAAATGTGAAGTTATAAGGGATTGAGATTGAGGTTAAAATATAAGATTTAAGTTAGATTTTTTTGTTTGTTTTATTATTCTTGTATGTAAATAGAGTATATTGTTTCTAATGTAATATTCATATGAATAAAATATTTTTAAACTATTTATATGAGTGTTGTAGGGGCTATTTGAAAATGGGTCACATCCAAATGAAAGAGAGATTGGTCATCAAGAGGGTCAAGTGTTTAAAGGTAAAGTACAAAAAAATAAAATTGGAGGCCTTAGTTAAAACAATATTTGGTCTGTTAAATGTTTAATATGGTATCACAATGTAGTTTAGCAAAGCCAAGATAACCTATTACCCTTGAGCATTTGCACTGTGGCTCAAGGGAGGGTGTTGGGAAATGGGTGACACCTGAATGAAAAATGGATAACTCACCAAGAATGTCCATAGCTCGATGGTAGAACACCCTAGCTACGAATGGGATGTCCTAGGTTTGAATATTAGCTAGCCCATGAAAGTTGTACAAGAGTATAGTAACTTTAAAGCACCTATGCAATCATCATTCTTCTTGCCTATGATTTTTTCTAAATTTTGGAGCTCTCCTAACCAATGTAAATACAAACACTCCTACCCACTATTTGATTTTGAATCATTTTACATAATTTTAGTTTGTGTATATGAAGAACAACAATGAAGAGAGGTGAAGGGTAGGAGATTTAGGTAGTTAGAGATTGACTTATGTAGGACTAACATATTGTTTTAATATTTTTGTGGTCTAAAAACACCAAGTTTTGAGGGATTTCAAGTAGAGGGAGCCATTAGAAGAGGGGAGATAAAGAACAAAAAAAAATACCAAAGCACTTTGCATGTGAAGAAAGGAGATATTTATAGGTTGAAATAGAAAAAAAAGGAAGACAATTGTCACTTTTAAAAATCTATATTGTAACCTCTCATATCAAAAAAGGAGCTCATGTGAAATAAACAAAATATTTAAGTGTAATTAAAGAATAAAAAGGAAGAAATACTAGAGGTGGGCCTTAGTTAAATGTAAACATTTTACTATTTTATGAATGCTTCTAGAGCACACGAATGGTAGAGGTGAAATAGAAGAACTTAAACTTTTATCTATGCCTATAGTTTGAGATAGATATATATAAAAACATGTAATTCAATTTCTATAAATGAAACAATATTTCTATTCAAAATTCCTCCCTTTTGCTATACTTGTGTGCAAGATTATGACTTTCAACGTTTATCATGAACTATTCCATGCTATATGATTATAGTTATGTGTGCATGTGGTTTCATGTTAAAATTATTATTCGTGTGTGTATGTGGGGTCGGGCGGGGGGGGGTGGAATATGTGTGTGTGTGTGTGTGTGTGTGTGTTATATTTAGCGATTAACTTACAATATAGTCTAAATGTGAGCCCCAAGCAATAGGTCTAGGTTCTTATAGTGTTATTTTTAGTATGTAAATCTTATATCATTACTTATATAATGTGATCCTATCATGTGATAAATTTTATCCCTCTATAATTTCACACTCATTTTGCATTCACTTTGGTGGTTCTCCTTCATGCCCCTAATTCATGTTTAATTGTGCTCAACCCATGACTATTTTTGGAAGCCCAACATAATTCCAAGATCATTGACCTTGATTTTGGCTCAAAAAGTTAGGAATATGGAGCCTAGTGCAATAGACATCCTAGACTAGATGGTACCTAGCATCCTAGTCCATACATTCCATGCCCAAATTTGAAATCCTAATAGTCAAAATTTTGGTTAGCAGGAAAGTGATCCATGATGTTCACCTTCTTTGAAATTTAAACCTAAGAAGGTGTAAGTTTTGTATAAATACATCTCCCTCCCTCATTTCAACATCTATCTCTAAGAAATCACTCTCCTATTACTCCAATTGAGCATTTCAATTAGGAGGCAGATGAGGAGAAATCTAAAGTCAAGCATTCAAGCATTCATGTTTAGTAATCGTGATCAAGTTATGTGTTGCTCCATGAATGAATCCATGCATTAATACCTATCAATTAAAATCAATATTTGTGCAAGGATTCAATGTAAGGAGTTTCATATCAAGATCATTTGTCAGTTTGAGATTTTCCTTAAATTTTTTAGCCTTTGTCTAATAAGGGATAAGCTATCTTTCATCCAACATTGTTGTAGTCGAAGTGAAAATAATTACCTAGTGTTACTTAGGGAAGTCCATTTATAGCACAACATTTCCCCCCTTTTTCGTATGCAAGCTATAGATCCGATCAAAAAAAGTAGCAGAATTGTAAATAGCAACAAATACATAATATTTCATATTTCAAATGGATGAAAACACTAGGTCTATATTTATTTTCATACATGATCGACCTTTTTGACTGCATTGTGAAAGGAATGATTTATAGAAAATCCTAATTTAGAATCCAAAGTTTCAGTAGACATAAACACTTTTAGGTCTAGCGTGCTTAGCACAATCGACCAACACTTTCTGACTCATATTATAGTGATAGGATCCTTATTTTATCTTATTTATAGATTTTTAGTTTTGTGTTATCTTTTTGATCTATTTTTATTTTTAAATGTTGAATCTTGTCAATTTCCTTACATTTTACCTAGTTCTTGCATCTTCAATTCAGTCATATCTAATCATATTCAATCACATTCAAAGGGAACAATTGATCACAATTCTTAGCTTTCCAATAAGACTAAATTTTAGTCTAATTTGTTGTTCCTTAATGAAAGTTTGGAAATAGTGAATGAATAAGTCCCTAGTTTGCATTCGTAGGCTAGAGGTCCTCCATTTTCACACAATCAGTTTGTCAAAACTAGTACTTGCCATGATTTCTTATCAAATTCTTTTTGTAGATGAACATCTATGAGATGTCTTGTTATAATTCCATTGACAATAGAGGTGAGATGAAACAAAAGAAAATTGTTTTAAATCTGATAATGCCACTCTCGATACTTGTCAACAACTATCATCTAAATAAAGATTTCATTTAATACATTATTTGTCATTTACACTGATATCTACAATCAAAAAATCTTTTAAATTTGGTAATGTTTTTCTTATAGATTCAGTATTGATATGTGTCGTCAATGTTGTAATCTAACTTTGACACTAATTGTCAAAATTGGAGAGCCTGTAAATATTTGTTCCATTATAAAATTTATGGATCAAAATATTTAAATAGATAATATGTGTAAAAAAATATAATTGAATATGAAAAATCTTTTAAGATGTGAGATTAAAATGTAGTTTAATTTATACCAGTCCACGCTAGTGATGATATCATTCTCCCACTACATGTCAAAGCACTACACAACTTGGTACATTTGTAAAATATTGTTTTGATCACAACAACGTATCCAACCAAATTTTCTCTTTCTATCACCTATAGCATCTAAACCAATAAGGATCCAAAGATAATGTGAACTAGTGGCTTTTTAAATTTTGTGTTTTATAGACTTGTGAAATATTTTGTTTATGTTTCAATAAAATTGTTATAGTTATAATATTTCTAAGTTGACTTTTATTTCATTATATATAACCTTTTTTAAAAAAAATATAAAATTATAATTTCTTAAACATAGATTGATAACAGTGATATCTAGGTTGCACATGTTTTTTATTACATATTTTATTTATTATTTTTTAATGTGGAATTAAT
Organism: Cryptomeria japonica; assembly: GCF_030272615.1. Lineage (NCBI taxonomy): Eukaryota > Viridiplantae > Streptophyta > Pinopsida > Cupressales > Cupressaceae > Cryptomeria > Cryptomeria japonica. The sequence goes on from NC_081406.1 coordinate 163,148,080, forward strand.
TATAATTTTAAAATAATTTTATTCCAAACACATAACTTGTTGAATATATCTAAATTACTATTTTTTAAAACAAATAAATCCATATGTAGTGTATAGATTATTTTTAAATTTTTCTATTTTTTATGTTTTCATGTTTATGGAACAAAGACCTTGATGTTCGATAAAAACTTAATTTGCTAGAAAATAAAATCAATTTTTTTATCAACTTAAGTATTTAAAAAATTCTATTTTTAAAAAATAATTACGCTAAAGAATTTAATCCTATAAATTATCATATTATGTTTATTTTATTTATTAATCCAACCGAAAGTTTCAAACATTAAATTTTGAGAAAAATTGAAGGACCAAGGTAGAAATACCCATCCAATGACCTTCCTTACAAGGATCTTCATTCTATTTATAAAGGCCCTTTGATTAAAGTTGCATTAGTTCAAAGGTTCCTTCAAATGAAGGTTCTTTAGATGACTTAAAAAATATTAAAATATTTCATGTATAAATAAAACACCATGAATTATTTATATTTAAAAGAATAAATATTATATTAGTGAACTTTTTGTAATTTTCAAGTGAATAATATTTTGTAAATGAAATTTGTGCATAGAGGAGGTGAAGGAAAATAAAAGAACAAGGAAAAATAAAATCATGTTCCTATTCAACATAAAAGGAAAATAAATTATATGAGGGATACAAAATGTTTCAAAGAGAAAGAAATTTTGTATTTTAAATTTTTTTTATTTTAATTTAAATATAAAATGGTATAAATAGTTTATATATTTCAAATTTTATTGAAAAATTCTATATAGTTAAATTTATTTTAAAATAAGTGTTACAAGTTATTTATATTTATCATAAAATTGAACTAGGAAATAAACAAAAATAATTAAAAAAATTAAAAAATTCAATCTAACATTCTATTAGAGGTGTACTAAAATAACTACCACAAGAGAATAATATAATATGAAGTATGCTTAAAATACTCAATAATAAGTAAACATATTGACTTCAAAACCTGTTTGACTCTTAATAAAAAAACTAAGCATAACAAAACTAATCAAAACTAAGCATAGCAAGTCATTTTGAGGGAGAAAACCTCCAAATATCTCAAACAAGAATATAATTCACAATCTAATAATTAAATAAGAATCACCACCTCCTATATATATAGCCTAATTATGTATAAGAAATCACCAAAACCATCTTAAACAACAACATTTAAGATTTAGGCCAACCTAAATAACTAAACAATAATAATATGACTTAAATAAAAGTGACTACTCATCAAATTATGCATAATATAAGAATTAAGTGTGTTGTATGTCAAGCTCTTTACAGAATTCTATCCTCAATGCTAAGATCAAGTGTGGATTTTTTTAAATGAAATTTCCAGCAAGCCCATGTGGCATCTTCAATTAGTAAACTTTTCCATTGAGTAAATACTTAGTGTTCCAATCCTCAACTTCTTTGTTCATGTTTGAAGAATGAAATCTAGTTACAATATGATTCTTTCTTATTTTTATAGCTTTTTTTAAATGAAATTTCCAGCAAGCCCATGTGGCATCTTCAATTAGTAAACTTTTCCATTGAGTAAATACTTAGTGTTCCAATCCTCAACTTCTTTGTTCATGTTTAATATGATTCTTTCTTATTTTTATAGCTTTGGTAATATTATTTATGTAGGTAAACTATGACCAATCACTTTATTTAAATAGGAAACATTAAAAATTACATGTATCTATGTTTTTGGAGGTAACTCAAATTCATAGGAAATACTTCCTATCTTTTGCACAATTGGGTTGGATCGTAATATTTTTTGGATTTTTTTTTTTTTTTCATTTTGTTATAAGACTACAATCTCAATAAAACCTATTCCCCAATTTAAACTCATTTCTCTATGGTGTTGGTCGGTCTCTTACTTCATTTGATTTTGTGTCATGGCCAAATTCTCCTTGAGTCTTGAAAGTACTTATTATTGATGATGAATATGTTCATCCAAAGATTGAACTCTTTGGTTCACCCTCAATTGTATTGTTATTGATGCATGAGTGCCATAATTAGAGACTTTTTTTATAAACTATGGAAGGAAGTGTTATCTAACCATATTCTTAGTGGTTACTAATCTACCCACTTAGACTTATCTAAAATGAAACAACTTAAAAACACATACTAACAACATTATTTTTTCCATCCAATTGAGGATGGTATGAAGAGATATGGGCCAATTGAATACACAAACAAAATAATATTATTCAACAAAATTCCCTAGTAAATATGGTATCACAGTCAATTAGAATAACATTAGGCATATACAATATAGCTTATGTATATTCTCTAAAATATATTTTTTCATTATATTTGTTATAAAAGGATAAGATAATATAATAAAATGTGAATATTTAGTCAGAAAATCCATAACTTTCATGATGACATTCTTAATTTTAGATCTTGGAATCCTTGTGATGAAATCCATGTAGACCTCTTTTTAGTTATGGCTAGGAAAACTAAGGGTTGCAAAAGGCCAGGTGTTTTAATTATCTCACCTTTATTTCTTTGTGAAACCAAAAAAAAAATTACAAATTTTTTAATATCTCATTTTAGCTCTTCTCAAGATAAGTCCTTCTTGATTCAATGATATGTTCTTAAAAATATTGAATCGCCACCAACTAGAGAATCATCAATCTCCATGAGAATATTTTTCTTGCAAGTGGTTTTTGCATAGGTATAATTACTATTTATATAAAAAAATTATTTTCCTTCCAACAAAATGTAACTAAACTATTAAGATCATTTTGTAATTGTTGATTGATATTATTTGGAGCAACATTACTTTTTCACTTTAGTTTGGATTTTTCTACCTAATATGATTAAAATATTAAAATGACAAATAATAATACTTCATCTTTTTCATCCTTACAAATAAAGAATCTATCACAATAGTTTCCTTTACTTTCTATTATAAATCTCAAAGTCATATAACCAAACATCTCAGTGGCCCATTTTTGTTCCTTTTTAAAAGATAATATTTGTTCAAAAAAATATCATAAAATTTCCTAACTTTGTAGTGTCTCTCCCTTTGATATGGTCTCCACTGTTAAATTATTACATTAAAAAAGCTCGTATTTCCTTCTTATAAATGGATTTGGGTTGATTATTACTCTTTAGTTGGTGACTCTCAAAAGTAATCACCAACTCTCCTCAATGATAATTACTCTTATACCATCATATGAAGCATCATAATCTGTAATTAAATTCTTTGTGACGTGAAGATTGGTACACATAAAATCCTTCAATCTCTCAAATATTGTATTAGCTAACTAATTATGTTGAAAATAATCCTTCTTAAATATAATTGTGAGGGTTACTTCTATATGGCCAAAGTTTGTCAAGAATCTTTAATAATGTCTAGCCAATCCATGTAAGCCCTTTATTCATTAAATGGTTTTGGAAATAGGTCATTTTATGATTGGATTGATTTTTATATGACCAATATTTACTCCTTCATCCAAAGGTGTTTCCTAAGAACTCCCCCTCTTTGAGACCAAAATCATACTTGGAAGCATTAACATAGAAGTGGTGATCTTTAAAAGCTTTTAATTCTTGATATACACATTTCAAAAGTTCTTCCAATCTATTGTTATAATTTAATACATCATCAAATGATATTAATAGAAAATTCCTCAAAATTTTCTTAAATATGGAGTTCATCAAAATTTAAAATGTACATAAAGTGCATTAGTGTGACAAAATAACATCATAAAAAAACTCATAATAATCCTCACTATTCCTAAATTTTGTCTTTTTAATATCCTCTTTAATAACTTGATCTGAGATATATCCTTTTCAAAAATAAGTTCCATTTAATTCTCCTAATAAACAATCAATCCTTGGAGTAAGAAATTTATTTTTGATGGTGTAAATGTTGAGAAATTTGTAGATTGAGCACATGCGCCTTGAGTTTGAGCATTCTAATGCACCCTCACCATGCATGAACTGAGCACTCTAGCTATGCTTGATAATACTTGTTTCTAACATCTCATGAACAATATTTTTTATCACCATTTTTTGTATATATTTATCCTACAAGGTTTGATGTTGGCTAACTAGCTCCCTCAAACTAGTTGTATCGAATGGTCAAGATCCATCTTAGGAGGTATTCATTTATGAATATCTCCAAAAAAAACTAAGTAATGATCTATAATTGCTTGTAAATTTGGATGGATAGGAGCACTTGATCAAGAGGCTTCTAATAAAATTCATTTGCCCATGAATCTATCAACTTCTTTCTTAAGAAACGTTTCTAGTTAATGAGGACTTTCAAATATATACTAGTTCATTTCTTAACATGGATACTCATTCCAAAATGTTTGAAAGTCATAACCATGTTTTTCATTTGGTTTTAGGCTTAGAAAAGGCATAGTAACCCAACCTTTAGCCTTGGACCTACAAGTACAAGACCATAATAAAAGTGAGAGAAAAAATTAACTATAACAACACCGATGGTCTGATTTTTTTTTTGATTTTTTTTTTTGAAATTAAAACCCATTAGAGATGATGATGCCTAGTTTTCAAATATATAATTTTTTATTGTTGGATTTTTTTCTTTCTTTTTTAATTAATTTCTAAGGAAACTATTTCGTAAACTTGAAATGTTAGGTGTTCAATTTTTCTAGTAACTCTTTATTTTTTTTATTTTAATTTAATATATGTAATCCATTTAAATATACAAAAAAAATTACATAATGAAAAATAAATAAATTAAAAAAGGATTATTCTAGATCAAATTATTCTTTCCAAAAATGAAGTGTTTTAATATACATCAATAGAGATGAATAAAAAATAGATATTTAGAAAATATCCTCATCTCGTTGAGTATAATACATAAATTTTCTAGAAAGGGGTTAGAAAAATACTCCCTTTTTAACTCAAATTATGTTTATTGGACACGTGCATGGTATGGTCTTAAAAGAATGACCTTTCAAAAAGTTATTTTTGTACAAACCTATTCAAACCTAATTTGTATCATCTGGGTACTAAAATAAACTACATATTTCTAGACTCTATATTTTATATTTTATATTATTAAAAAAAATTCAAATTCTATTTCAAGAGGTTCAAAATTTTTAGTCCAACTACGAAAAACTTTGATTTTTACGAAAAAAAATTGACTTTTTGGGCAAAAAGTGGACACAACTTCTTGGGTGGACCCTCTATTAAAAACATAATTCACAATTTGACAATCAAATAAGACTCAATACCTTTGATATATACCCTACTTATGCATAATATATTGCATAGGACAACTTAAATAATAACATGTAAGTTTTAGATTAATCTAAATAACTAAATAATGATAACAAACATTTAAGAGTTAAGGTAGCTACAAGTTGACTACTCATAACCATATGCATACTCAAAGATTAAAAGTGTACCTATAGGTCATAACCCCAAATGAAAAGTATATATAATATTTTACTAATAGTGTAAGAATCTATTAATATAAATATTTAAATATAGAAGCATTTGTCATACATGGAAAATATAACCAAGAGTAAACTAGCATTGAATGTGACTAAAACACTCACCCATGAGAGGAAAATTATGAGATATTTTAATAAATAGGTTTAGTAAATAGTATGGCCAAATCATATAGCCAAATAATATTGTGCTAAGATACCATTAATGAGAATCACAATTATTATACTGTAATAAAATATATAGATAAAACTATATAATAAAGAGAAAAATAATATATTTTTTTGTTTTTTTGGGTAAGGGTGGGGAGGGGGGTGGTTAATGCACAAGATTTTTGATGAGTGTGGAGTGGATCATATATTAGATATTCTTGGTATGAGATTTGTGAGATCATTTCTCATCAAAAAGGGAAAACGGGGAGGGGCATGTCATGCCTAAATTTTAGGGCAAAGACTACAACAAGATTTTTTTTTCTCACTTTACGAACTAACAACACTTTGGACATCCCACAAAATTTTCTAGGGAAATATTATATCATAGAAGGTGATCAACACTATTACACCTTTAAATTATGAAACCTTTACTTTATTACTATGATTCTAAAGGAGTCGATTAACTCTATACACATTCAAATTTAAATATTCTTCCCTTTATCAAAGTTTTTCTTTCTTCTTCTGGTTTCCTAATTAAGTTATAGCTCTTTTGTTTTATCAAATACCAAAAGTACTAAAAAAGAGATGATAGTATCAATTTCTTATTACAAATCAGTATCGTTCATTTGAATTAAGAAATTTTAATCAGGGGTAGGGTTTTAGCCAAATGTTTCAATTTATAGATTACATATGTAGTCTTAGCCCACCATTGGCTAGCTAAACCATCTTCAAATTTCATTTATCTTATCTATCTATTCCTTAGTCTCTTTATGACCCTCTTAGACATAAATTCTATATGCACTATATTGTGAAACCACTTAAGATCTCTTAAAGATAGTGGCAAACATGATCCAACCCTTTTTATTCTAATTAATGACTATTATCATATTCTTCATATTGGAAATTTTAAGTTGCTTTACTTTATTACTTGACATTAGTTATTTATCTCATCTTCAAATATACTTTACTTTTTTCATTAACATACGAGTAATCTAGCCCATGTTTAATATATTTCTATGACACTCCATGTCAATTTTCTTGTTCCTTTAAGTGACTTTTAGTTGTGTACAAATATTTCAAGCATTTCTCTTATTATCCTAAGTTCTAGGGTTAATTGGTTTAGTCCAATACGTTAAATGACTAACCTTACCACAATTGCCTAATCATTTATATTAATGAGAAATACTATTATGCATACCATGTTTGTTAAGTCCTTTGTATACCAAATTTATTAAGGTTAAACTTTTGGAGTAGTTATTTGGACCCTTCATGAAGTAAATACATTCTTAACTACAAGGGTTATTACACTAGCTTTCTATTGAGTTGTATTGCTATAATTGTTCATACATACTCTTATAATTTTAGTCGGAGGAGGAAATAATTGTATTATCTTATACATGTTCATCTCTTAAATAAGTTGCAATGCGAGATTATTTTGATCATTGTACTCATCTTGTTAAGAGTGGGAATATACTTTAATGTGAGGGATACAAAAAAATTATTCTAATTTAAATTTATTACCATAGTAGTATGAACATTCACTGATCACTTGTAGAATATTTTAATTATTAAATAAGATGAATTTTATTATTTCAGTATTAAGGATCCAATGAAAAGGTTATCCATATGGAAAGCCTATTTTGCTACACTTTAAAATGAGCACTATTTAAAAGTGTATGTAGAGACACCCCAATGTCAATAGGACCTTGGTCTATTGGTGAATTTGAATGGCTCCCAATGAGCCCACCATGTATCAAGTCTTGTTAAGTGCAAAGGCTCTAACATCATAAGGGGTGAGGCAAGGATATGTTGGCTTCCTTGAAATTTCAGGTCCTATAACCCTACAAACCTTGTGTTCTTCCATTTTTTTTAGCACATAGTTCTCAATTGTACTATTTCAAGTCACTTTTATTTCTAGGGTTTTGTATTTAATTCACATTAGCATTAGAGATATATTGAATTAAATAAAATATTTAGTATTATGCAGCCTAGTTTTAATTGCCAATGACGGTGGTCGTATTGGACAATTAGACACTAGGGATGTGTATCTTTCCCAATTATTCTATTCATGTCAATATGCCCTTCAGAAAAAATATGTTTGAGTTTCTATCCTTTCTAAGGTTTTTGTATTATTCATGTTAGTGCTCCCTAAAGAGACAATGTTTGGCACCCATAAATTATTCTAATAAGTGTTATTGTATTGTATACATCTTCTTTAGCCAAGTATATATGAGTTCTTGTAGACATGAATGAACCAATTGGACATGTTCGGAAAGGAACAAAGGTATATTAGAAGACATAATGCTTAATATAGCCGACTTTATAAATTTTGATATTTATTTAAGTGAAGGGATCTCAGAAGAACATTAGAGAAAGCTTGGTTTTAGACATGGATGAACCAATTGGACATGTTCAGAAAGGAACAAAGGTATATTAGAAGATACGGTGCTTAGTATAACACATTTTAGAAATTTTAATATTGATTTAAGTGAAGGGATCTCGGAATAGCATTAGAGATGGATCAAGGATTGAATAAAAGTATTCAGTATGATGCAACCTATCTTGAATTGTCAATGATAATGGTTGTATTGGATAGTTGGAGGCTAAGGATGTACATCTTTACCAATTGCACTATTCATTTAATTATGCCCTTCAAAAATAAATGTTTTTATTTCTTTTCTTTCTAAGGTTTTGTATTTCATTTGCATTAGCATTCCCTAAAGGGACAATGCTTGGCACCCATAAATTATTCTAAAAAGTGCTATTGTATTCCAAATATCCTCTCTATCCAGGTCTATACGAGTTCTTGCAAGCATGGATGAACCAATTGGACAAGTTAAGAAAATAATAGAGGTATATTACAAGACATGGCACTTAATATAACCCATTTTATAAAATTTGATATTGAATTAAGTGACTAGATCTTAGAATAGCATTAGAGATAGATTGCATTGAATGAAAGTATTTTGTATGATGCAACTTATTTTTAGTTGTCAATGATAGTGGTTGTATTGGACAATTTGAGGCTCGGCATCTATAGCTTTCTCAATTGTCTTATTTATTTCATTATGCCCTTCAAAAAAAATATGTTTGATTTGCTTTCATTTCAAGGGTTTTGCATTTAATTTGCATTACCACTCCCTGAAGGGACAATACTTGGCACCCATATGTTATTCTCATAAGTGTTATTATATCACAAATATCTTATTTAGCCAAATCTATACGAGTTCTTGTAGACATGGATGAACCAATTGGACATGTTCAAAAAAGAACAAAGGTATATTAGAAGACACGTTGCTTAATATAACCCATTTTTTATAAATTTTGATATTGATTTAAATGAAGAGATCTCAAAATATCTTTAGATATAGATTGGATTGAATAAAAGTATTTTGTATGATGGAACCTAGTTTGAATTGCAAATGATAATGGTTGTATTGGATGGTTGGAGGCTAGGGATGTACAACTTTCCCAATTGCACTATTCATTTAATTATGCCTTACAAAAAAAATATGTTTGAGTTACTTTCCTTTCTAAGGTTTTGCATTTAATTTGCATTAGCACTCCGTGAAGGGACAATTCTTGGCACCCATATGTTATTCTAATAAATTATATTGTATTACAAATATTTTCTTTAGCTAGGTCTATACGAGTTCCTACAGACATGGATGAACCAATTGGACAAGTTGATAAAATAACAGAGGTATATTACAAGACATCATGCTTAATATAATCCATTTTATAAAATTTGATATTGATTTAAGTGAAGGGATCTTAGAATAGCCTTAGATATAGATTGCATTGAATGAAAGTATTTTGTATGATGCAACTTATTTTTAGTTGTCAATGATAGTGGTTGTATTGGATAGTTAGAGGTTAGGGATTTATAGCGTTCCCAATTGTACTATTTATTTCATTATGCCCTTAAAAAAAAATACATTTGAGTTGCTTTCCTTTCTAGGGTTTTTCATTTAATTTGCATTAGAACTCCTTGAAGGAACAATGCTTCATACCCATATGTTATTCTCATAAGTGCTATTATATTTAAAATATCTCATTTAGCTAAATCTATATGAGTTCTTGTAGACATGAATGAACCAATTGGACATGTTCAAAAAATTAAAAATGGTATATTAGAAGACACAATGTTTGATATAATCCATTTTATAAATTTTGTATTGATTTAAGTGAAGGGACCTCAAAATAGCATTATAGAGATTGGATTAAATAAAAGTATTTAAATGTTTGATACAACCTAGTTTTAATTACCAATGATAGTGGTTGTATTGGATAGTTGGAAGCTAGGGATTTACAACTTTCCCAATTGTACTAGTCATTTCATTATGCCCTTCAAAAATAATATGTTTAAGTTGTTTTCATTTCTAGGGTTTTGTATTTAATTCACATTAGCACTCCCTAAAGTGACAATTCTTGACATCCATATGTTATTCTAGTAAGTGTTATTGTATTACAAATATCTTTTTAAAGCCAAGTCTATACGAGTTCTTGTAGACATGGATGGACCGATAGGAAAAGTTCAAAAAAGAATAGTAGTGTACTAGAAGATATGGTGCTTAATATAACCCATTTTATAAATTTAATATTGATTTAAGTGAAGGGATCTTAGAATGGAATTAGAGATAAATTGGATTGAATAAAAGTATTTTGTATTATCCAACCTAGTACCAATGATAGATATTGTTAAGTTATATTTTTGGCATTTTATCTTGGTGTCTATGAACTAATAAAAACAATACATGTTTTATGGATTGTAACTTCTTCTACTTCTAGAGTTATTGAATACTTCCTCTCCTGTGAACATGTGTAGTGTAGCACAAAGCATATATGCATATAATAATTATGGATATGGCCTAGATTTTTAATCCATATTTGAGCATTATATTCGGACAGGTTATTCAAATAGCTTTGGATATGGTACCACATCATCTAGTACCATATCTGATTTAGGGTTTATAAAAACAATCAAAAATATTAAATTAACAAAATAATAATAAACATAAAAAAATGGTTTATCTTTCGCACACATATAAAAATCATTAAAGGTACAAATGTAAACTAAAATATAAAAGAGAAAACATTTATTAAATAATATTTTAACATTTCTATTCTAATGTGGTGTACCTTTTAAATAATTGAATATATGTATATTTTTATAATTTTTGTAACTAGTTGTATCTGCATCAAGGGATCTTGAATTTTTTTTGTATTTGTAGATACTATTTCCATTTCTATGCAACTCTGCTACTAATATCTAAATAGGCACAAATGAAAGTCTCCAGATAGTAGCATTTTTATCTATCTAAGATTTTCTAATTTTTAAGCATTCTCAGTGTATAAACCCATTAGAAATAAATCCATCATTTCAAGTATCCCTCAACTCAAACCCTAGATTAACAAATCTATAGAAAAAAGAAAAAATCTACTGACATAATTAGATGGTCTAACAATGTACCTATCAGTTAAAGTTATAGAATTGTTTGCACAACTTAAGTCACACAAAAAACTAGAAACAAAATTTTTTTAAGAAAAAAATATAATTCTACTAACATAAATAGTTTTTTTAACAACATTGTTAAAAATATTTGCTTTGTAATTTCATTTGGGTTTTTGATAAATTACAGACTCCTCTTTTTTGTATCCTAATTTTTGTTTTAATATAATGGGTGTTGGCCCTTCTAGTTATTTAATGATTACAAAAAAATGTAGCTACTAGCTACAACTATAGAATTGTTGGCACAAGTTAAATCACACAAAAAATTGAAAAAGTGGTTTTTTTTAAGTAGACATTGAGAAATAGAAAAACTATATGGAGAAGATCACAAGTGCAATATTTTTCGCATAATTATAGCATTTCTATTGAGTGCATAAGAATGAATATATTGATTGAGAAGATAAAGAAATGAATATAGGGCAGGGCAAGGAAACTTAAAGAACTATTAGTTTTGCACTTGGCAATCCATAATTAGTGTTAATATTAAACTACTTAATTCATCTTCAATGTGTGTACTCACAATATGATCATCCTAAGAATTAGTGTGGATATCTCACTACCTAATTCATCTTCAATTCCTATAATCACAAGATGATCATCCTAATAATGTAGCTCAAACTTTAAGCTAGGGATCTTGCATAATGAACATGGTTTTTCACCTTGTACCAAATATTTTGTAGTCTAAATTTTGAGGTAAATGTCTTAAATAGATATAACAAAAAACAATTTGATTTTGAACCATATCCTAAAGGTGCCAAATCTTACATCAACAATTAAAGTTATTGACAATTATGTTTTTATGTGATTGATGACTATTCTGATCTATAATCTTAAAGGCTTTGATTCAACTTATAGATTCCCAACAGGACTTTGAGTTACAACTAGGAAAACTATGCACCTAAAATTCATAATTTTATCATTTCAACTAAAAATATGCTAAAACAATTCACTACCTTATTTGACACTAAATGTTTGAATGCACCAATTTCAAGAAAATAGTATTATGGGTAGTTTGTGTTAAAAGAACTAGAAATTGCTTTATCATATTAGTAGGGATCAACTGATTTTCACCCAATTCTTTGTTTTCACATTAGGAAAGAAATGGCTTAAGTACATCACTAAAGTTTGATCTACCATGAAACAACTATTCCCTACATTGAAATTTTCCTTGTATTTCTTAAATGTTTTACAAATAGAACAAATATCCTATTTTTGACAAAAGACAAGTACTCTCATTGGATCGCAACTCTTGTTTATTATATTTTAATTCATTAGATGTATCATGCAAAGTTCTTAAATCACCCTCACAAGCTCGAGCCAATCTCATATTACAAATCCATAGGATGAGTTTAAAGAAGAATGAGGTGCGATGTACCCATACTTTCAAATTGTATTACCCCAATTACTCATGTGATATTTTTATTCTATTTTTTAGCTCTCAGATGATATGAGAGATGGAGGCACTAGAGAAAAATATTAGTTGCCACTATGGAGGACTTGATAGACAAAACAACAAGGGCAAGTTATTATACGTAGGCACTTAATGGGCTTCATCTTTTACCAGTTGGCCATATGGGATCCTGCTACTAAGTATTGCACCATGTTGGTCTAAAAAGCATTGCAGTGCCGAAGGTTTTCTACAAATGTTCTTGAGTGAATACCAATTTAATAATATAATTCCTTATTATTTCTCACAAAAGGTGTACCTCCATTTTCATGGCACATTTGTAAAAATGTCTTGTTCAAATTTGAAGCAAAAGTTTGCATGAAAAAGTGTATTGCCTCACTCTATATCAGAGTTCTACATAAATTTGTAAATATTATTAATTTATTATTACACAAACCAATGCTCTAAAATTGTGAACATATTGTAGATAGGTAGATCTCTATTTAACACAAACATTTATTTTATATTTTCTTGTACACATTATGGGAAAATATGCATAAAAGAAGATTCATTTTATGTTACATATAATTATCATAATTATATTCAAAACAGATTTAGACACTTATTTTTTCTTTTATGAATATGTCCATCTGTATCCCTACAAAGCACATATATCTATAAGAAATCTAGATGTTTAGACATGAATAAGGGTGTTTGCTCCATGTTCATATGCTCCACATCAATAATATCTCTCTCACCATAAATTTATTGTGCACGTGCATTATCAATTCTATCTATCATGGGTATATACATGTGTCTATTTCTATATGTTGAAAATATGTAGCAAAAATTTCTAGACTTATAATTTTATTGCACCTCAAACATAATTGAGTTTATGTGTATATTGTGATGTGCTTATAACATCTATATATATTATTGGAACAATAAATGTGTACATTTAAATAGATTGATATTGAAAAAAAATGAAAACATGTTTAGATTGTCTATTTAAATCTATTATGATAACTCCTAATATGTTGAAATAAACGTAGAAATATTCATTCCTAATATGTTCAAATAAACCTGGGAATATTCATTTTCTTTGTACACCGTCTATTTATTAATATTTATCCACTTACTGCCTTGGTTTTATATAAAAATATATTAATTGTTTATCCAGGAACAAATGTAAAGATACACTGCATTTCATAAAACACACAAACTTTCAGCCAATTGGTTATTGTGCGTTATTAAGAAATATGTTCTTATGCAATTTATTTTCCACACATTATTATGGCCTAAATTTGGGATCAAGAAATGAATAAAAACATAAGGTCCATTCCACTGTAATTATTCAAGCATTAAATTATTGTATTTTTTAAAGCTAGAAGGATTAGCTAACAAAAAGGAGTTTGGATTGGCTAACATTTAATTAGTCTGATTATTGCAATTTGAACAAACATGTTCTTTCCTTATTACCAAGTGAGAGTTGATTTCTTTACTTAGTTTCAAATGTTACAACTAATAATATTTAATGCAAAACCTCAACAATTAATATTTCTTATATCCCATACAAACAAGAGCTGCAAGCATCGAAGTTCCTACTCAGCAGTGGCAGGAAGTGTGGTTGTTTGGTGTGGTGGAGTAGTACTAAGATTGAATGGATTTTTATTTTGATTTAATCATAAGTCAAATTTCGGATAATTATAAATGCAACTATCGAATCATTGGGAAAGAAGAAAGCATATATCAGCATATGCAATATTTGTGGATTTCCTCACTATTGATCTTTTTTGTGAGCTTCCTCGTTGTTTTGCGCTTTTGCATTTGAAAACCTGCAAAATTAACAACATGACTATTAGCACAGTCAAAACATTTATCTTTGGTGAGACCCTCCTCCTTGCTTTGAAAGAAATAAGTTAGATTTGCAATTAGTTTATAAGATGAGAAAATAGGTTAGTGAAAGCCAAAATGCTTCCATGATTACCATTTCCAATGTCATTGTAGGCATTTTGAAAAAGCAGGACCATATACTTGTGATGATACCAGGCCATTTTTATTTAAAGGAAAGCAATTAGTAGTCAATTTTGAATGTCGTTTTTTTTTTCGAAAAATACCAATAATCTCAAGTCATAGACTGGCAGAATCACAACTCCGATACCATTTAAGTATTCCTACCTAAGAATAATACAAAATTTAATAAAAAAATATTTCAGCTCAAAAAAAAATTGAAAATAATTTTATTTTTTAAGAAAACCAAAAAATTACTTCCACTCTACTATACTGCATTGAGCAAATTGTCATAGCACATTGCAGTGTGAAAGTTAAAGAGATTGCAAGGTTCAAAGTGTCAATCGCAAATGGGTATTCTTTGGCCGACAAAAAGGAAATTTGATAGTTACAAGTAGTGTTGGATGGGCAGACTATAATCCATTACTTTTATCGCATTCTACTTGGGGGAGCTCAGATGGTTTTGGGCATCAAATGGTTACATTCGATGGGAGAGTTCTGATAGAACCCTCAAATGATGACACTTAGATTTGTAGAACAAGGATGAAAGGTCATCAAGCGGGTTATAGATGCTTCAATACAATAGGTATCGACTTATCAAATAGAGAAGCATTTGAGATGGGATCAAGTCATACAAATGGCAACTATCTTTGCCATTAAAAGGTTACCTCTAGGTACCAATGACTTAGGGGTGGATTATAGTCCTCCAAATATCCAAATTTGGTTGAGTAATTATGCTTTTGTTTTTTAGGATATGCCTCCAAGACTTCCACCAAACAAGGGATTCCAACACACTATTGAGTTGGAAGCAGGGATAAGGTTTATCACTGTGACTCAAACTGTCATCCTTGTAATGTTCTCTTTCGTTAGATCGAGGGTTTCTAGTTCACTCAATTAAATTTAATGATAGCACAGAAGGTAATCCAAGAAAATTATAAGATATTGTTAATGTAATTTAGACTATCAGACACCTTCTTATTAACTGGTAAACATGAACAATTCATAAACAAATCTATAGATATAAAATGCACAGGGAACAAATAAAGGTCAAAAATTGTAGTGTTAACAGTATTTTATAGTATTTTGATCTTTATTTATTCTTTGAGGTTTTGGAGTCAAATACCAACCCAGCGATGAACTACATTAATAGGTTACTACCATAAAACCCTCATTTATTGAAAATATATTAAGTTCAAATTAGAAACTTAATGATATATTGATGCTGGTAGTGTATGGAAGAGATACATTTAGCAATGGATACAACTTATAAATCCCAAACTTACCAGTTTACCCACTAAGAAATGGTAATACAAATTCAGATTTTTTACATAACGAAACCCACTCACAAATTGTTTGAAAGTGTCGATACAACAAAATGCACTGAACTATGACAGATTTGCATTCTCTACAACTGCCTCACAAATTGTCTGAAAGTGTCGATACAACAGAACGCACTGAATTATGACTGATTTGCATTCTCTACAACTGCCTCGTGTTTCTATGACTTTATATCATTGTCCCAACTACGAACAGGAGGTGTAGGGCGATAGTATGTGTTGTTTGAATGATTCACAAAGTCTGCAGCATTATTAATAAGGTCAGGCCTGCACAAATCTGCCAACCAGATCTGTACTTGGGGTTTGGCACACAGTCAAAATGCAATATCAGGCCCACAATAGTTGGAGCAGCTTTAAAAATATCCAGTGATTTTAATAGTGTCCCTGTGTTGTATGTGGCGTTCATATCAAGCCTTGAAAATTGATAATCAGGCTCTAAACAAAAAAAGGAAATACTTGAAATTTCTAGTTGCTAGGGTTTGGCTGATAATGTACCCTATATGTTTTAAATTTTACTTCCTCAATGTAGCACTCAGCTAGGGTAACTCAGATCTAGCTCTAAATGATGTCTAAAATCGAAAAAATGTTACATTTTATCAAGACTTTGCAATTGGGCCTTCTATTTATTTTTCCAGAGAATGCATCATTCACGGCATGTTATGATTTTTATGTATATTACCACAGATTTATTAAAACAGACCGAGGGGCTTAGGTTAAAATGTGGACCCTGGTCTTGTCTTACTTTTCCTCTTCAAGGGGGTGCTCTAGTGTTTGATGGGCAGGGAGAAGAGGTAGGTGCAGACATACCTTACCACGAGTCAACCGGGAAGGTCGTTGGACTCCCCCTTCTTGGTGTGTTAAATATTAACACTTATGGTAGGTGCAGACATCCCTTACGACGAGTCAACCAGGAAGGTCGTTGGACTCCCCCCCCTCTTGGTGTGTTAAAAATTAACACTGATGGTTCTTCTCGGGGGAACCCTGGGCATGCTGGTATTGGTGAAATTGGGCGGGATAGTTATGGTGATTCAGTTATTTTCACACACATTCCTAGAGAGTGGAATGGTGTCGCTAATTGTTTAGCCAAATGGGCCTCAGATCATATGCAGGGATGGAATTGCCTCTGAATATAGTTTTTAGGCTAGATCAGCTAGTGGACAATGATAGGGCTTTCTAGTCCTTTCTTCTCGTCTCTCTGTTTGTATCTCTTTTGTGATTGAATAAATTTTTACCCCTCTTTTAGTAAAAATTAATAAACCTTAATAAATAATAATAATCATATTAATAATGATTATTATTATACAATTATTAACAGTTTTTTATTAAATATTCCATATTTTAACCCTTTGTTCAATAGCTGAAAATTCGAGTCATACATAAACTTATCATGACAAACCCAAAAAAAAATAGCAATTTCCCTTTAAGGGCAATGTTTTTATGATGACCACCACAACCATTGATTATTATTATTATTATTATATTATTTTAGTTACTGGGATATAAACAGAACACTTAAGAATTTCTAGGGCTCAGAACTTGGATTTATGACCAACTTTTCTTTCACGCTGACGCTGTCGATTTCCCAGTGCAATGAACACAAATTTTTTAATATTTTAAAATCTTATCATGAAAAACCCACTAAGGGATATTATTTGATGAGATGATATCTCATAAAGTCTTGAGAGTTTTATTATGGGGCCTTTGTGAATAATTAAAAAAAGTCAGGACATTTGTAGCACATTTGTCTAGCCATTGGGACTCAAGTGAGTAAGAATAAAGATAGTGCAGAGACTATCATACTTAGTAATAGTAGATGCAGGAGATACTACAACAATAAAGAGGAATACAAATTTGCATATCTGACCGAATAACATAATGAAGAATTTTAAGATGGTATGTGTTATGTTCTATCTCAAATGAGTAAGAATTTTACAAGCAGAAAGGCTTGGTATCAGAAGTGGAGGGAAACAAAGAAAGTGCAGAGACTATCATACATAGTAATAGCAGATGCAGGAGATACAGGAAATAAGGACACGTTTCATTGATGTTAACAAGGTGGGAGAAAAGTGAAATATGGGATATTCTATATGTTCTGGGATTACTTAAAGTAAAATAAATTATTACATATTTGGGTTCATAATCTAAATCATATGCTATTATGTTGATTTTTAATGGTGATTTGCTTGTAACTTGTGATAATTGTGTGTCAGCCATTAGAGTTTATAATTTGTATCTACATATATTGGCAACATTGGCGCTAAGTATGGTCTTTATAGAAAATACCAATTGCGAGAGTCATCTTTGGCATCTCTTGGTAAATGTGACCTATGTAGTATATGCATTACCACCCATTAAAATCAGATCAAATGTATGGGAAAAAAAAGAAGCTTCAACAACCATAGTATGCTCTATCAGGTCTAATTGAATTCATTTCATGAACAATTGGGTCTTTACAATGTTGGGAATTTTATTTCTAGAGGTAGCATTTGAGCATGCAGGCTGATTGAGTTTGGGGATTTTATTTCTAGAGGTAGCATTTGAGCATGCAGGCTGATTGAGTTTAGTCAAGAAGACAAAGGGAACTTCTTAATTTTCTTGAAAATGCAGATTTTGCTAAAGGAAAGGACAAATTTCAAAGAAAAAAAAAAAACCAAATACCTCTATCAACACCCTTACTATGAAGAAAAACTGAAAAATTATGTCAGTAGAATAGAATTTAGGTTTTCACTATTATGAAAGTTAACCATGAACAATGGAGTTGGTATCAATACTCACATTTTTAAGACAACAGATGGCAAGAAAATTAATATAGATGAACTCAAAGCACTACTTGCACTGATAAGCCTATATCTCTGAATGTGAAGAATCCTTGGTTATTGCAAAAGTTATGATGATTTGAATTGTCTTGAAATTAAATTCTATTGATAGATGATTTAGGCTCAAAATAACAATATATTATCATTTTAAACCTGAAAATAAGTCTCAAGAGCCATTTGAATGCATTAAATGATGCACTACAAAATGGATTATGATCCCTAGAATTGTATCTTTGATGTCCATATTTCTTTATATGTGATATCTTGGTGCTAATGAGTTTCTCTGCCAAAGGGGCCTGTAATTTCTGTGATAATGTTAGGGGGTGTTTGTGATATATTGTTTGCAAAGAATAATGACAGAATTGTAGGAATTCTCTGAGCAGGTTATTCTAGACAAGCTAGAGGAGAAGTGATTGTAGATGTATTTTTTGGATCGTATAATCCGGATAAAATCATCTCAGAGATTGTTTATTGTTCCTCTGACCAGTGTTTAGATTATCCTATAAACACCACAGATATTTTGTAGCATCACAAAATGAGAGTTCATGGTTAACAAAATTGATTTCGAGACATATTCGATAACACTGGCTTGTTAGAGAAATCCTAAAAACAAATTCAGAAGTCTTATTTTTTTATTTTTTGTTTTATGCTAGATCCTCAAGTTTCTGAAAATATATATCCAATTTGAAAACATCAATGAAATTGAAATAAAATTCAAACAGCATCTCGAGTTCTGTCATACTATATGCTATAAAGACACTGGCATATGGTCCTTGTTGACAAACATGGACATGAGACATTACATAGATGATGTGCAACACTCTACTTTTCTTGCAGTAAATATGTAATTTCCCTACTGCATTGTTTATTTAAATATTTTCATTTTGAGAAACACATGTATATCAGATTAAGAACTTCTTGCAACAAGGTAGAAAATATGAAATCCTTCTTGCAATTAGCTACAAAAAGTAAAATGCAATAAATGACCCAAGAATCCCAAAAGAATTAGAAGGCATAGTACGAAATTGTAGAAATACTGAACTCACGCAAACATTTCATAAAAACATTAACATACGTGGAGCTATGTCTGGAGAAGACTTTCGTTACCTGTTGAAAGCAGAAACAAAACAATATTCTTATAATTGCAAGCTGGAAGAACATTAAGCCAAATTATTAGTGTAAATAACACTGATGTTGTGAAACATTTCTTCCTATCCATTTGCATGTTGAGGAACCGAACATATATCATTATTATATACAAAGTACCTAAACAGTTTGACTTCAAGAATGCAAGAGGCATGTAGAGACTTCATAACTCCACATTCTCTCAACATTTGTCACTTCTAAGCAAGTATACAAGATGTCAAAACCCTGTCAAGCAAAACCCTGTCAAGCAAGTATGCAAGATGTCAAAGCCTTGTCTAGGCATGTGGATTATTAACCAATTCCATCTGATCCTTGAAAACCCCATATCCCTGCAATGCACTGACAGAGCTATTTTTTTTTGTCGACCATATTTTCCTAGCGACTGTGCTCTGTCAAAGTTCAGTTTTGGCAGCTCCAGTACTTGCCTCTGCAGCGATGCATTCTCTCCTGTTGAGAACTGTGGGAACCCCTGCAGACCGCCAACAAAACCAATAGTTAAACGTCACAAAATTTGTCAAGAATATTTTTCTTAACTAATATGCAAGTTTAACGATGCTGAACATTAGCAAATGCAAATATATATGAGAATAATGATTTTTTATTGGTTCACTGCCATCACTTTAATCACCAGTTAATGAAAGAGGCCTCCATTATAGTCCCTGCCGATAGGAACTAATATCCAACCTAATAAATATAGTGATTTACATGCCAATGGAAGAAAGTTGTTTTTCTCTCCGAATAAGCTTGAAATTCTTACAATGATTTTTTTTCCATGATAGAAGGGCTACAGGTGCAAGAGCACCCGGGATAACAAGTAATCAACATCGCTCAAAAATATTTATCATTTTATTTTGTTTTAGTTTTCTGTTTTGGTTGCCATTTCTCTGTTTGGTTAGCTGTGATAAGCAAGTCAAAATAAAACCAAATCTTGCAACCTTTGCCAATATTACGTGTATAGAGTTGTGTTTAAAGGAGAACAAGTTTACGGTAAAGAAGAATGAAATATGAAATGAAAGAAAAACAAATACAACTATTGAATTATGTAGAGAAGCCATTCCGTGAGAGGAATAGATTTGTCCGACTAAGAAACATTTGAACCAATGCAGATTGATAAATGTAAAGGTGATTTAGGTAAAGCTGATCAGTCTAAGAGCCAAATTAATTGGGAATGTGAAGCTCAACGGGCATATGATCATTCACCTTCTCAATTGTTTGTTTCACAGCTAAATATCATTCTATAAATATCTGTGTGCAGTCATGTATGATGTATGATTGATATTGATTAATAGATAATTCTCCCTACTTTCCGGTGGATGTAGCAAGTTATGGTGAACCACGTAATTCACTAAGTATTGTACTGTGTTTTTTTAATTGTTTTCATTTTAGTTTAGTTGTTTATATGGCTTTCTCTACTCATTTAATTTTACAATTGGTATTAGAGCTTAGGTAAAGTTATTAAGCAAAATGAATTTGAAAAAGATGAGACCTATGATGGTGAAAGCTACCAAGAGGACAAAATTGTGAGGTTAAAGAAGGAGAATTTATTACTCACGGATCTATTGTATTTTATGAAGGATTCCTTGGTAAGAATTTTGGAAGTTGAGACTATGTCAAGTCTATAGGAAAAAGAATTGATGGAAAGGTTAAATGGACCAAAAGTAAATCTTGGTATTTTTGAAGATATATCGATTGACAGGCATCTTGAGCTTAAAAATCTTGTAACAGCTCTAGAAAATAATTATACTATTTCAAAAGCCAAATTATTGGCTCTTCCAGAAGATCTACAAAACACTCTCTTGAGAGAATCTGAAGTTCAAGTCAAGCTGAAGAATGTGGAGAAGCTGAAGAATGTGGAGAAACAATTGACAGATAAAGATAATTTCTCAAAGAAATTATCCACTAAATATATAGAGGTGGACCATAAGTTACGTGAGATTTTGGTTGTTCATTTGGATGAACCAAAGGCAAATGCAAATAATTTTATCTTTGACTTTGAGGAGAAGCAAGAAAGTAAGAATCTCACGATCGCTATGGTTTTAGAGGTGTTTGGGCATCCTCAGGAATTTGCTGTTCAATCAACTATTGAGTTTCCCTCCCCAGATGAAGAGGATGCAGTTAGGAGTGTTGCTCAGGAGGATGCAATCTAGAACGTTGCCCAGGAGGAGCAAAGTTATGGCCCTAGGAGCCTTGACAATGATAGTAAGACTGTTTCTATAGAAGGAAATGAGGAAACAAAATAACTTGCTAGAAAATTTGATGGCCAGGATGTGACAAACAGAAAAGTGGAAGAGAAAAGAGTTAAAACCCAAAAACATAATAATATGACGATGGGAAAGAATCGGATGGCCAGTATTACTAACAACTTGCCCGTGATGAAAGATGGAATTTTAGAATATAGTCTAAAAGACGTCATTAAAGTAGAGTCGATGAACCATTTTTTTGTATATGATAGAGCATGTCAAGTGGTCGAGGGCCATGGGCAGGCAATATCCCATAAATTCTTTTTCGTCTAGAAGTATCATTGTTGTGCACGGTGTTTATTGATTGGAGAAAATTCTTAACAATAAAGGGCACATGCCAGACGATGGAAGGAAGACTATATATTTTATTGTGCCCAATATTTCTACAAACAATTCAAGTGCAAAAATGAGCTACGGAGAAATAAGTAGCATAAACTATGAGAGCAGTATAGTCGGCATGAGCAGAGGCTCTCTGTCACTTATTTCCCTAATTGGGGATTGAGTCAGCAATAAATTCTCTTACTGTTTTCCAAGGTCTTAAACTTGTTAGCAATAGTTTTAACTGTTAGCGCAGGCAGAAAATAACAATCTGGAATCTCTGTTAGCAGCAGATAGAAAAAAGAATGGAAAGATTGGCAATCTGAATATAATTTATATTCAAATAAAAAAATTGTACCTTCAAAATAAAATAAACAAGCAGATATAAAGAGGAGGCAAAAACAGTTGTAAACTGTTATACAAAACTGTCGGAACAGAAAAACCTAATAAATAAACTAATGAAAAACTAATCTAAATAAAACTAAACCCGTGAAGAGATATTAACATCCCCCCCTTAAACTGAAGGGGTTAAGCCAAGCATTTCTCTGAACTTCTCAAACTTTTCTCTGCCCAAAGCCTTGGTAAGAATATCTGCTGGTTGATCTGCAGTGGGGCAATATTTAAGGTATATGGTGCCATCTTTCACATAATGTCGAATCAAATGAAACTTTGTATTGATGTGTTTGGTGCGATCATGAAATACTAGATTTTTAGCCATTTTGATAGCAGATTGATTGTCAATGAAGAGTGGAGTTGACAAAATTTGTGGTGTCTGCAAGTCTTCAAGAATTCTTCAAAACCATAAGATTTCCCGAGTTTCTTCAAAGGCGGCCATATATTCAACTTTGGAAGAAGAGGTGGCTGGAACAAATTGCATTTTAGATCTCCAAGAGATGACAACAGATCCAAGATACATTAAATACCTGGATGTAGATTTTCCATCTGTGGAATCACCTGCATAATCGGAATTGGAATAGCCAACCAAAGAAAATTGGTTTGTCTTGGAGTATTTGAGCCCATAGTGTTGAGTACCTTGCAAATAGCAAAGAATGCGCTTGGCAGCTAACCAATGAGTTTCTCTAGGTTGTTGCATAAACCTTGAAAGAACTCCAACAGCAAAAGAAATATTCGGATGGGTAGTTGTAGCATAAATCAAACTACCAACTAGTTTCCTATAGATAATTACATCAACCAATGCTGAAGGGTAATCTGAAGAGAGCTTAAGATTTTGCTCCATAGGAGTACTAAGGGGTTTACAATCAGCCATGCCAAACTTATGCAAAAGTTCACCAATATATTTTTGTTGGGTGATAAAAATAAAATGAGGTGTTGGAGTTACCTCAATACCCAAATAGTAATGAAGATGGCCCAAATCAGTCATATCAAAACCTCGCTTCAGTTGTTCTTTCACATTTTGAATATTATTCTCATCAGGACCAGTGATAAATAAATCATCCACATAAACAAAAAGATAGACAATAATCTTATCAAGTTTTTTAACAAAAAGTGTGGCATCATCAAATTCAAAATGCTGGAAATTCAACTTTAAGAGATACTCGGTAAGTTTTTCATACCAGGCTCGAGGAGCTTGTTTCAAACCATATAATGATTTGACAAGCTTGCATACCTGATGTTCTTTTCCATTGATTGCATACCCATCTGGTTGAGTCATATAAACTAATTCTTTGAGATCACCATTTAAGAATGTTGTTTTAACATCCATTTGGTGAATTTTCCACCCATATTGAGCTACAAGGGCCAACAAAGCACGAATGGTGGTCCATTTTGCTGTAGGTGCAAAGGTTTCATCATAATCTATGCCCTCCTTTTGAGCATAACCTTTGGCAACAAGTTAGGCTTTGTGTTTGTCAAGTGTACCATCTGCTTTATATTTATTCCTAAAAATCCACTTGCAGCCAATAGGTTTACAACCAAGTGGAGGATCAACCAACTACCATGTGCCATTTTTCAAAAGAGCATCATACTCATCTTGCATAGCTTTCCTCCATACTGTAATATTTTTGGCTTCATTATAGGATGATGGTTCAGAGTCAATTATGAGATTGAGTTCACCAATGGTCTCCAGGTTATCTGCACTATTGGTTTGAGCTTGGAGCCTTGCTTTGTAAGAGCTTCTTGTACCTGTTTTACCTATTTCATCAGGTCTTAAATCTTTCAATGTTTGTTGGACTTGTTTTTCCCACTTATGAGAAGACTTTGGTTGCACAAAAGATGTGACCATTTCATTACTAGATGTTGTATTAGTGGTTAATAGTTCAGAGAGTTCAAGCTCATCATGATGGGCTTCTTCTTGGTCATTTATTGATGGAGCAACATGAATTAGATCACTTGGAGATATAGATTCTATATGTGGAATCTCACAAGAGTTTTCTATCAAAGGAGAAAAATTTGTAATTGTATCAAGCTATTTGAATTTACAGTCATCATTTTCAGCAATGTTGGAGGTTTCAACAAATACAACATCACATGCAATAAAGAAATTTTTGTTGACTTCATCATACAACCGATATGCTTTGGAAGATTCTGAATAACCAAGAAAAATACACTTAGTACTGTGATGTTGTAACTTACTTCTTTTGTCCTTGGGAATTAAAGCATAGCAAGTGGAACCAAAAATGCAAAGATGTCGAACAGAAGGAGGATATCCAAACCACACTTCATATGGAATAGATTGGTGTAATGCAGATGATGGAGATCTATTACGAAGATAAACTGCAGTTCTTGTTGCTTCAGCCTAAAAATGTAATTTGATTCTTTTAAAATATAACATTGCACGAACCATATTCATGATAGTTCTATTCATTCGTTCAACAACACCATTTTATTGAGGAGTACCTAGAGCAGTAAGATGATGTTGGATCCCATTTTGACGTAGATAGTCCTCGAAAACTAGAGAAGTAAATTCTCCACCATTATCTATTCGAAGAGTACCAATTTGAGATTGAGCTTGTTTTTCAATCATAACACGAAACCTTTTAAAAATTTCAAAAGCTTTTGATTTTTTCTGCATGAAACAAATCCAAGTCATGCGACTATAATCATCAATAAACAACATGAAATACTTAGATCCTCCCACAGAATTTACTGGTAAAGGCCCACATAAATCAGAATGAATAAGCTGCAATTTTCTTTGTGCTCTCCAAGTGGAGCGAGGAAAAGAATTTCTATGATGCTTAGTAAGAATACATGCTTCACATTTTTCAATTATTTTAGGCAAAACAGGTAAGCCATCAACACCATTATTTTGCAAGATATGAATGTTATCATAACCAATATGCCCAGGTCTTGCATGCCATAAAAGAACACGAGATAGACTACCTTCTTCAATAAGATATGCAATTTTTTTAGAAAAAGAAGTGCCATTTAGTTTTAATAAATTCCCATCCTCACATCCAGTGAATACAACTTGATTATTTGATTGTTTTCTAACAACATCTTGCCCATCTTTTAACAGAATAGAGTAGCCTTGTTGTCGAATCAATACTAGTGATAACAAATTAGGTTGCAATTGAGGAATAAACAATACATCATGAAGCACAAAGTCTGGAAGATTAGGAAACTTAAATCGAACAGTTCCTTTTCCAATAGGTTTGAGATTTGATTTATCAACTAAATAAATTGGACCACATGCACTTTCATGAAATTCCTCAAAGTAATCATGCCGAAATGTCATATGTTGTGTGGCTCCAGTAGCTAAGATCCAAGAATCATACCATGAGGAATTAGATGCAAAGTCAAAAATAGAAAGCACATATTGATCACCATCACTATCACAAGCAAATTAGGCTGCTCCTTGAATTTTATCATCTGAATGTTTATCATCATTATAAAATTTTGTTTTATCTTTTTGCTTAAAAGTATGTTCGATAAAACTTTCTATCTTATCCCATGACAACTTGCATTCATGTGCTTCATGACTTCCTTTTCTACCACATCTTTTACAATATAAATGTTGCCTATCATTTTGATTATCAATTTTCCTCCATTGACCTCTACCTTTGCCTCTATCATTATAACCTCCTCTTGAAGAGCTCTTAATTAGAGGTTTTTCTTGGTGAGCAAAACAAACATTTTCATTAGTATTATCTATTTTCCTTCCAAAAGCTTTTTCACGTTCAGCCAACTTTTCAACCAATAAATCAAAAGTAATGGTTTTCAATTGGTTACTTGCTTGAAGGGACTCTAGATAAGTAGAATGTGTTGGAAGGAGTGCCTTAATAAAAGCAGTGAGATAAATATCAACTTTCCCACTAGTAGCATTAACATCTTGTTTTATGGCTCTAATTTCAAAAGCCAAACTCATAACATCACCATTTTTTAATTCAAGATTGAACAATTTTAATTGTAACTGAATAAATTCTAATTCTGAATGAGAATCAAATATTTTTTTTAAATTGTCAAGGGCTTCCCAAGAAAATTTGCATCCTTGTATATGACGATATACATCTCCATTAACTGAATCTCTTATCAAAGCCAAGGCTTTTGAATTTTTATAATTCCAAATTTCTTTTTCTTTAACATCTGTTTGTTCTGTAGGTTGGGTATCTCCATCACATATTTTATACCATAAATCATTAAAAATTAATGTATTCTCCACTTTTCTATGACATTCCAACCAAGTATATTTTCCAGTTTATATTTCCCCAATCAATGAAACAATAGACTACATTGTAAATTGAAAATAAATGTATATAGAATTTGCACAGTTTACAAATTTATAGGATTGCTCAAAATCTCTTGCCAAACTTTACCAAACATAACAATATTTAAAATTCTTGTACAAATAAATAAATTGATTTCACCTGAATCAATTTTTGTTTCTGTATTTTGATTCTATAGAAAGCTACAATCTTCAAATGCTTCACATAAAAATATAATCCAAACTCCAAAGCTCTGATACCACTGTTAGCCCAGGCAGAAAATAACAATCTGGAATCTTTGTTAGCAGCAGATAGAAAAAGAATGGAAAGAATGGCAATCTGAATATAATTTGTATTCAAATAAAAAAACCGTACCTTCAAAATAAAATAAACAAGCAGATATAAAGAGGAGGCAAAAACAGTTGTAAACTGTTATACAAAACTGTCGGAACAGAAAAACCTAATAAATACACTAATGAAAAATTAATCTAAATAAAACTAAACCCGTGAAGAGATATTAACATTAACTTCATGCATTTCATGCATCAAAGAACTCAGTGTGCTTCCTCTCTATAAATTACATAGCTGAGGTGATAGTTTCTCACCGTAATCTTTGCTTGCGGTAGTCTATCTTCATTTTTTCATGCATTTTCATTAATAATGCATTAGTAGTTAAATTCATTGTAATCAATGTATTGTTATTGCTTTCAGTTAATAAAAAAATTTAGTCATTCTTCTGTAGATGCTCTGTTCTTTTAATTTCTGCAAGTTTATTTTCTTCTTCCATGCTTGATCTTCATTATATGTAGGTTCAATCAGAATTTCACATGGTATCAGAGCTAGGTTGTTGTGAAAGAGATATAAATTTTTATTTTTTGCAGGTATTGAAGATTAGATCTGCTACAAAGAATGGAATTTCCAGCCTCTTCTCTTCTCATGCCATACAACTATTTCGAATGGAGGCCAAAGATTTTGTTTGGACTCAGAAGTAGAGGCTTGTATCGAATCATTATGGCAACAGAGGTTGAACCAAATTCTACAGTTGAAAAATATAAATATTTCAATAGAATGGATGAGACCTATAGTCTCTTATGCTTATCCATGTCTCTAGAATTGATGTTTCATGTTGAAGAATGCAAAAATCCAAATGAAGTTTGGACCACATTGGAGACTCTTTTTGGAAAGCAAGATGAGATGTAGGGTCACATTCTTGAAAATGAGCTAAATTAATTAGATGAAAAGAGTTTTGAAAACATTCAAGACTTCTTCACAAAGTTCAAGGCCTTATTACTCCAATTGAAAGGATGCGGAATCGACAAATCCAAGGAAGAAAGCAAATTAATTGTTTATATTCTGTCAAAATTTGGTCCAGAATATGTAGTATTTATCTCAACCTTTCACATAATCAGTCTTACAACATGAGCAACTTGAAAGATTCTCTCACTCGATGTCTTTATTGAGTCATTAATACATGAGCAAGATAAGCTAATAAAGATGGGCACATTGAAAAATTCTAAAGCTCAGGCACTTGTTGTGTAAGCAAGTGGGAAGAACAATTCGAAGTCAAATCAGCAATCAAAAGGCAAAGGGAAGAAAGATCCAGATCTGAAAAAGGAAGGAAACACCAAGCCTTCAAATGGATCTACAAGCTCAAAGGAAAAGAAGGATAAAAAGGGCAAATCAAAGTGCAAATATTGCAAACCGTGGTTACCATCCAGAATCATCATGCATCAAAAAGACCATTGATCTCATGGTGCAAACACTTCAGAAGAATAATCTTGGTAATCTTATTCCAGAAAATGCCAAGAAGTTCTTGGAAATGATGAAGTTAACAGAGATAAGATTTTTCTTTAATCTTGAAACAAATAAAACATTATCAATACTTGTTTTACCTGGGGTTAAAACATGTAAAGGAGCTTTTCCAACTCCTTCAATGTGTAATTGTTAATCATCTCCCAAGGATCTTTGATCATCTGATGAGAATGGTTGGTGAGAAGCTTCTCAAGGTTCTTAATAATCTTCGATTTTTTCATATTGGAAGATGAATATAAGTTGATCTGGTCCTCTTTTAAGGATGGAAAGTACTCTGGCAAATCAAGATTTGAAATTGCTACTTTGTCACCCCCCTCTTTTTAATTGCACAAATATTTGGAATTTGAAAATAGCTTCGAAGGTTTGTTTCTTCTGGTGGATGGTTTTCCATGGGAAAATCTTTACCATTGACAACCTAAAGAAATGGGGTTTGTAGTTCATGAACAAGTGTGTGTTGTGTGAGGAGGAGGAAGAGAGTATAAATCATATCATGTTTCAATATCCTTTCACCTATAATATCAGGAAAAAAATTACCAGTATGTTCTTAGTTTCTTGGGTTTGTAATAAGGATCCTAAAGGGAGAACTTCTAGTTAGACTCCTCCATTGGCTCATCCCTTCGTTAAGGAACTTCAGTGGAAGTCCTTCTTCCATATGGGGTGGAGCTTATGGAAAGAACACAACATAATATTAAGAGACATGAAATGCAGCTACAATTCTTTAGCCATCTCCATAATTAACAACATCAAAGAAAATATGGAATGCTTTGTGAAGAACAAACACTCTCACTTGCTCTCTTCCTTGGATTGGAAAATTGTTGGAACTTGGTATGGAAATACAATTAAATGGTCCCCCCTTCCCTTCAATATTGGTTCATTTAAATTGAGTTTTGATAGCTCGTCAAGAGGCAACCCAGGTTTGGAAGGTGGGGGCGGGGTCATAAGGTACTAAAGTCGTAAAATGATTCTATCCTATGTGGATAACCTTGGAGTTCAAACCTCAATCTTTGTAGAGGTGGTTGTTTTCTACAATGTAATTGTGATTGAAAAGGATATTGGATTTGAAATAATCATCATTGTAGGTGATTCAAATAACACCATAATGATGTTTAAAAAGAAAGCAAGGCCAAATTATAAATCAAGATACCTCATCTCCAAATGTCTTGATCTTCTCCCTGTAATAATCCATGTTAGAATTAATCACACACAGTGGAAAGGTAATAAGTAGATGGAAAAGATGGCTAATCTTATCCCTTTTTCCAATCAGATTAAAATAAAAATGGATTTGCATGAAGTAACTACTAATATGAACATGCCACTATCCTGGCTGACATAAGTCCTAATGATGTAGAGTAATCCTAAGATAGCCTTTATACTTCTTGTCATAGGCACCTTATTGACCAATCATTTATTGTTTTCACCAAGAAAGGAGTCAGCCAATGATAGCATCTTGTTTGTTGATGGCCTTAGATGGATCATTAATTTTATCTGCTAGAGCAAGGGAATCAAGCTTAAGGGTAGAGTCACCGGGGATGAAGGAAGGGAGGCATGAAGGGAACTTTCTTAGTAGAATTTGCTGGAGACCATTTCAAACTTGTGG